>NC_090934.1:867071952-867289885 GCF_040938575.1 Ambystoma mexicanum | reverse complement strand
AGTGGGAAAAAAGTACAAGGGAGTTGTGATGTGCTGTTGGCAGCTCCAGTTCGTTTTACACTGTTCAATGAGAATAGGTGTGAATTCTCGGTCGGTAGTTGTCATATGCTGTTGTGCGAGGCTATGTGTGGTTTGTTTCGTTGTGTCAGTGAAGTGTATGCAGTTTGCTGTACTGTATTTTGTGTTTTGTTTACAGTTTGAGAGGTGTAAGCAGAGGGATGAGTTTTTTAGTGGGGGTCGGTTAGTAGTGAAGCTTTATTGTTCCCCTCAGTTTTGGCCACCTGTGGCACATGTCCCTGCTGGTGTTCTGCATTGTGGTGTGCTAATGGGGGCCTGGGGCCTCCCTCCTATATTCTGTGCAGAGTTGTGGGTTGTTAGCAGGGCTATTCATTGTTGATGCCTCCTCCACCCCCCCATGTTTAAACTAATGGGTATCTACAACCCTTTGTCCCCTAGTATATCCTGGTGTGCAGCCACTGTTGCCTCCCTGGGCACCTTGAGGGGAGGGGGACCTCTTCCCTGTGCCCTTGAGCTCCTTGGGCCATGTGGTTTATCTGTTCGGTCGCTACTCTTTCCCCTTCAATTCTAATGCCCTTTGTCTGTGGTTCAACTTGTGACATTCCTATCTCTCTCCTAAGTTTCTGGCAGGGCCCTCTATGGGAATGGGTGCATCAGGGTCTCCCTCCCATTCAGAGGTCTTTCTACTTCCCTTCACTTTGTCATGGTCTGGTCTAGTCCCCCTTCTTGCCATTTCTATGTTCATTCCATGGGGTGTGAGTGTTGTTTATTCGTTTTCCTCCAGTTCTGACTTGAAGTGCCAGGTTTTTAGGAGTTTTCTGAATTTTAGATGGCCGTTCATGTTTCGTATTTCGCTCGGGAGGGAGTTCCAAATGTTTGCGGCTAGGCAAGAGAATGCTGATCCACCATGTTTTTTCCTTGTTTATGGTTTAGGTTCCAGGTGGATGTCGTTGCTGGATCGGAGTGTACTGGTCGGCTGGTAAATGGTGATTTTCTTTTGTAAGAATTCTGCTCATTTGCCATGGATTGCCCTGTGAGTTATGCACATTGTTTTGAATGAGATTTGTTTTTTGACTGGCAGCCAATGTAGCATCGTTAGCGCTGGAGTGATGTGATCCCTTCGTGAGAGTTTGAGAAGTCTGTCCGCTGCATTCTGTATGCATTGCAGTTTCTTCAGTAGATAATCCGGCATTCCGAGGTATAGGCTGTTGGCGTAGTCTATCCAGGACATGATGTGGGAGATGATGGCCAGTGTTTTGTGCATGAAGGAGAGGAATGGTAGAATCTTTTTGATTGTGTGCAGGTGGAAGAAGCGTTTCGTGATAATTGAGTTTACTTGTGTTTCTAGGGCAAGCTCGTTGTCCATTAGGATTCCACGGTTTTTGACTATTTTGGATGGCGTGGGCACTGTTCCTAGTTCTGTTGGCCGTGGGATGTATTGGTTGCTTCCCTGGTTTTTTGATATAATCATGATTTCTGTCTTGCCTGGATTGACTTTGAGGCTGTTTGTGTTCATCCATTCGTAGAGTTATTTGAGAAAATCTAGTAGCATTGTGTTCTCCTCTTGTACACCTTCGATTTTGTAAATGATTTGGTGTCATCTGCATAGTTGTAGCAGGTGAGGCCATGCCTTTTGATGAGGTTAATTAGTGAAGTCATGTAGATGTTAAAGAGGAGTGGGGATAGGGAGGATCCTTGTGGTACTCCACAGGTGGTGTCCCGCAGCACAGATTTGAATGGTTTTATCCATACTGTTTCTGTTCTTTCAGATAGGAAAGATTTAATACAGCGTGTCGATGGTCCCTATTTTTTCCAGTCTCTTGATGAGGATGTTGTGGCTGACAGTGTCGAATGCTGCCTAGAGGTCGCATTGTATCAGTGGCAAATTTGCGCTGGAATCTGCATTGGTCTTTAGGTAATCTCAGATAGAAAGAACTGCTCTCTCTGTTCCTCTCATGGGTCTCAATCTGACTTGTACCCGGTCCAATAGTTGGTGGTTTTCTACGTGTTCCAGTGTTTATTCGTAGACATAGGTCTCTAGCAGTTTTGCTGGATAGGGAATGTTTGATATCAGTCTGTAGATGGAGAGGTCTTCCACATCGCCTGTTGTTTCCTTGAGGAGTGGTTTAATGTATGCAGATTTGAAAGCATGTGGTACTCTCCCCATTGAGAGCGATTGGTTAAAGAGTTTTCTGTGGCATTCCAATGGTGTACCCTCTGTAAGGATTGATTTATAGATGTCTCGTGGGAAGGGGTCCATTAGGGAGCCTGCTTTGTTGCTATGTTTCACCAGCTTGCGGAATCTCTCTCCTGATATTTGGGTGAAGCTTTGCAGCTCGTTCTGTGGTTCCAGGGTAGGTGGGGCATGGTGCATCGTCTAGTTGATTGGTCTGCTTTGTATGATCCGATGTATGTCAGCGATTTTATTTTTAATGTGGCCTGCAAGATCATCGCATAGTTTTTGTGACGGTACCAGTGTGTTGTTGCATCCAGGTGGATTTCTCATCTCATTTATGGTGTTGAATCGTTCTTTCTGGGTGTTGGTGGCTTTTTCGATCCGGTTGTCGCAGTATTTCTTTTTGGCTTTGAGAATTTCCTTTTTGTTTGCTCGGATTTGTTTTTGATTGTTTATTCTTTTTGCCTGGTCCTAGTTTTTCCTCCATTCTTGTTGAAGTTTCCGGTTAGTTTTTTCATTATGTTAAGGTGATGTGTAAACCCTCTTGCCACTGCTTTCTTTTGGGATGGGATGAAGGTTTTTTCTGGGGAGATGCTTACTATTATTTCGGCGATACATTTCTGGATTAGGTCTTCATTTTCGTCTATGTCGGTTACGTCCAGGTTTTCAGTCGATAGCTTCGAGGATTCCAGTTGTTTTTTTAAGTTACTACTTTTGACTGTATTTGAGTTTCCTTACCAGATCACAGGGAGCTTTTGTGGCTGTTTGGGTGCTTTAGCTGGTAGTTGGATCACGAACGGTATGATGAGGTGGTCGCTCCATAGTATTTGCATTGGTGGTACAGTTGAGACTTGTTTTTTTGTTGGTGAAGATTGCATCCAGAGTGTGTTCTGCTGTGTTTGTTGACCCTTTAACCATCTTGCATAGTTTAATTGTCTTGAGCTGATTGATTAGGGATTTTTGTGAGCTTGCATTCTCTTCTTCAAACCATACGTTGAAGTACCTGACGATTATGATTGTGTTTGATGGCAAGGTTCGTGATGGCTTCTATGAAGGTGTCTACGAAGGTTGCGTCGTAGGTCAGAGGTCTATAGATGAGTATGAATGTGAGGTTTATTTCTGAGTTCGCTGTCATGTGAAGGACAAGGGATTTGCAGTTTGCGATGTTCAGCGGTTCATCTGTTTTTATTTTCAGGTGTTCTTTGTCGGATATTGCAAGTCCTCCTCCTCTTTTTCATTTTCTGTTTACCTGTGTGCATTTGAAGTTGTTGGGTAGACAGCTGTGTAGTATGATTTTGTAGTTATCATCTAACCAGCTTTCTGTGATGAGTAAGATGTCTATGCCACCGTCGTAGAGTAGATTGTTGATCTCTGTAGTGTGTTTGGAAATTAATCTTGCTTTGATTAGATTACAGTGTATTATTTTAACAGTGCTTTGTTTTCTTCTTGGTTTTGTCTTATGGTGGTCTTGTTTGCAGGTTTCCTTGTTGTCTCACGGTGTGAGGTGTGTTCAGTAGGGTCTGTTTAATCATTGAGTAGATCAGCTAGGTTTCGTATTGAGTTCCTCACTTCTTCTGGTTCCTCTTCTGTATCTTGTTGCCGTTTTTGTTGGTGCCCTAGAGTTTTGGAGGTATAAGCAGTGAGGGTGACCTTTTCCCTCTTGTTCCTTCCGGATATTTCCGGTCTTTTTTACTGTGCGGTCCTGGTATCTTGCTGGATTATCTAGCATCATTGGTGGTTGTGAATTCCTCTGATGGGTGGTCCGTAGTGAGGTATGGTGTTAGGTATAAAGATGTGTCCCTTCTTTTAAAGTGTGTTCTATTTTCTGTCATGCTTATGGGTGTCTGTTCCGGTGTCGTGTCTGTGTTTATAATATTGCTGTGGTTCCATGGTGCTGCCCCATTTGATTTATTCTTTCTCCTGATTTTCTCTCACAACATCCTGTTCTGTGTCGTGGCACATTGTGGTCCTTTGGAGCCTTCTACTTTAATGAGTTTGCGTTATTTTTTTTTTTTTTTTTTTTTTTTTTATTTGTTTGGCTGAGAATCAACCTTTCAAATATTTAATATAAAACAACGTAAAAAAAAAATGAAAATTAAGAAAGAACAAAAAAGTACAAAAGATAAAGTTATTCTAAGTCATTCAATACATAACAACTAAAAGATTCGGTACATTTCATCTTCAACATATGAACAATGAAGAATGTCTTACACCTCATTGTACTTACAACACTTCCATGTTAATGGAAGATAGTAGATATAAATTTAACTAAAGCAATTAAAATTGCTGGGCGTTTCGCTATTAATTACTAAGCCCCAAATTTCTTCTTCAGTGCGAAAGCAATAAAACTGCAAAAGGTTTTTAAAATAGATTTGCCGTAGAGTCTCTAATGCAGAACATGACACTACTAGATGTTTAAGGGTTTCAATACAGTTATTATCATTACAAAACCGACAGCGTTTACTTTGCGTTTGGACCTTATCACGTCTGGACAAGATTTCATGTGTGGGGTAAAGATTTAAACGTATTCTTAACAACTGGGCTCGTGCAAAATGTGAAGGACATTTTTGTAAATATTTTTCCATTATACCCAGTTTTTTGGGATAAAAGGTGGTCCAAGAGAAATCAACTAAATTTTTACACAGATCTTGGGTCAGAATCCAGTCATATAAGAACAGTGTTTTCTTCGCTTTAGTTGGATTTAAGATTAGCATTTGCAAAGAAATATTAGCTTCGGTAAGTATGTTAATCACATGTTGGAGCCAAGCTTTTGGAAATCTGTCAGCAGAAGTTAACAAGTAGTACGCAATAGTGTTCATCACATTTTGCTGGGAGACACCTATCAGACATTTTCTGAAAAAACAACACATTTTCCATAGGACATGACAATAGATCGAGTTAGAGCCAAATTCTAGTCTCAACAATGCCGTTGGTGTACAAGTGGGTAATTTGAGAACCGATTTCCAAAATGTGCCTTCATGCTTATCCCAATATTTTCTTGGTTGTGGTAGTTGGGAATCAGCCCCATAAGCTATGATGGGAATTACTTTTTGTTTGTAAAAAAGCAACACATGTTTAGTTGTGAATTTCCCATATTTTCGCAGGATAATGGAAGCTTGTGAGGCTAAAGATTGAATTTTTGCTAATAGGATGGACGGCTGTAATAAAGGCACCGGGCTTCCAGCAAAGTGTAGGCCTAGGTATTTATAAGTATTAACTAAGCAAAGGTTTTCATTATTTAGTATCCATTTGCATTGTTTGAATTTTACCTTAGAATTGTTTTTTTGACAAATCACCACTTGCGTTTTTTCTGTGTTGATTATCAAATTGTTCACTCTACTGTATTTTTCAAGACATTGAATCAGGTTCTGGAGGCCTCTGGGAGTTTGAGATATCATTACTAAATCATCGGCATAGAGGATCCATTTGATTCTTTGGGATCCTAGTTTAGGTGCATCACTTTCTATTTCCTCAAAATCTCTTCCAAGATCTAGAAGGAACAGATTGAAGAGCGTTGAGGCTAAGATACAACCTTGTTTAACCCCTCTTTCTGATTTAACTCTCCTGGACAATAGTCCTTCTGTAGATAGTCTAATCTGAATCGATGTGTCCGAATGAAGTTCTTCAATGATACGTAATAGTGAATAAGGACAGCCATACCTTCTAAGTTTAGAAAATAACAGACTTCTATCAACAGAATCGAAAGCACCACGAAAGTCGACAAATGCCATGAAAAGATTTTGGTTACAATTGATATATTTAGTTCTTAGTAGATTGAGGACAAGCATGTTCGGTGTCGTGCCAAGACCTGAGACAAACCCAGTTTGAAAAGGGTCACGCATGTTAACTAGGTTCATCCATGTGTTCAATTCTTTTAGAACGATCCTGGTATATATTTTGCCTGGCGCATCCAGCAGCGCAATGGGTCTATAACTTTCAGGTTTCTCTCGATTGCCTTTTTTATACAATGGAACTATGATGGAATGTTTCCAGGAGCTCGTAATATTTGAGAATAGTTAATTTGCTGAAATAAAGAGAATAAAATATCAGACCACAATTCTGGGTTTTGTTTGAAGATGTAATTGGACAACCCATCAGGCCCTGGAGCTCTTGAAGCGCTAGTTGTTTGAATATAATACATGATGTCAGATTTCTCTATTTTAAGAAAGAACGGATTACCCTTAGTTTGGGTGGAAACTAGGGTATCATAATTAGGAGACGCAAGAATTCTCTGAAAATATTCGACCCATGCGGATTCAGAGGCCTGTTGAATTTGTTTACACTGTTGTGAGGTTAAAGATGAAGTATTTATGGCTTTCCATGTACACGATGTGTTCTTGTTTTTTATGAGTTCCAACATGTGCTCTCCGTCTTTTTGTAGCATTTGAGCTTTATGGTGCCGAATCCAATTTTTGTAATTTGTTTTTAACTGTTTAAGTTTTTGAAAACGAACACATGGAGGAAGAAGCATAGCTTCTCGCTTTGCTTTCCTAAGGGAAGCTTTCTTATCTTTAATTTTACAATCAAACACATGGGATCGCGTCTTATAGAGTCTCGGCTTGTTGTGGGATTGAGTCATTTTTTGTAAAATGTCGTAATACACTGAACTTGGAACGATATTACTATGAGTACTGTCAAAGGCAGATTCCAACAACATACCAAATTGCGTAATGGTGTCTGGTGTCCATCGTACTCTGTTGGCACCATTATTTATCATTATAGAATGATCCCATTTTATTTCACTAATCAATAATTGTCAATGAGGTATCTTCCATTGCAAACATAGCAAGTTGTGATCGCTATTTTGAGTTTGATTAATTTTGAATTCAGGTGAGAGCAAGGATAGTGAATCGTTAACATAGATATAGTCAATGATTCCACTGCTATCTCTTTGTGACCATGTGTTTTGTGGAGGTTGATCACTCGGCCCTGACCCATTCATCATCAGGAAGCCTCTTGACTTCATAAGGTGGGCCCATAGGATTCTCCGATTTTGCTCAGATACTTGCAATTTTGTGACACAGTGAAGGTTTAAATCACCTGCTACAATAATATGTGATATTTTAGGTACAACAGTTAAATAGTCCAACAATGTTGATACAGCAAGAACAAATTCTGAGTCCTCAGTTTTGAGAGGATTCCAATAAAGGTTAACCAGAGCATACAAAACGGAATTAATAGACACAATCGTTAGTTGAGAGAAAAAGTTGGGAGAGTATTTGTGTATGATGGATATGTTTACACTGATTTTAATTGCAGTCAGCAGGCCACACATGGGACGGCCTCTTTGATTTTTCAGGGCTAACGTGGAGTGAAGTTCATGGTTATCCCATAAAATTTGTTTTGTAATCCAGGTTTCTTGTAACATTACAATATCAAACTCCAAAAGTGATTTATTGTTGTTTCCCAGCAGATGACTAAAACCACGTGTGTTCCATGAAACAAGAGATATAACAATTTTCACGTTCTCTTGCTCTAGTTAACTTTCATTGATTTTGCAAAGGCATTTACATTTCTGACTTATAGCACGGTTCAAATCATGATTGTCAACATCACTGCTCCAAGTAACATTCTTTTTGATATTATCTTGAGCAGAAGGACCATACTCGGTCTCTCTTTGCGATTCACACATTACTAGGAAGCCCATGGAAAAGAGGACCTCCCTTGCCTGCCAAACGAGATTTTTGATTACTCTGGAGCGAAACCATAGTCTGACTATACTCTGTTGTTTGGGCATTATGAATTCAACTTGTTCAATGTCAGAACTAATGACATCATTCAAAGAGTCTATATCAAAGAATATTTCTAGAATGGATTGGCGGTTTAGTGTGTATTGGGGGTGTGGATTTGGACGACAACTCAATACCAGTGATCCTAGATTGGGGTGGCTAGGTTTTGGTTGTGGTTTTTCTTGAAGAATAGACGTGTTGTGATTCGATAATATCGAGAGCTTGGTGCTTGTTTCACCATTCTTTTTGGTTGGCAGAAGTGCTTTAACCATTTGGGCTATCTCCGATTCAAGTTTACCTTTACAATTAGAAGCGGACGACTGATCATCCAAGTGAGCACTAGAACAAGGGGATTTGGTATTTTTGGCATCAGTATTTATGAATTTACCAACATCACCCTTGTCTGATCGATCACTCATAACTTGAAGCTCACAAGATGTTACGGACGAGAGGGGTGAGTTTGTGGCTGCAGGAGTTGTAAGGTTTCTTTGTGCTGGACATAGGGCCATATAAGCATCGACAGCTTTCCTAATCTCATCACGGCGAATTGCAGCATTAATCGTTGAGTTATTTGCCAAGTGACTCAACTGTTCACCTGTTGGGAACGCTGGGGCAGCTTTTGATGTAATGTCTTTGTGCAAGCTAGCATGAGAATCAACTGCCTTAATCAAATCATCAAGAGGCTCGTAATGAGTTGCTTTCTGTTTAAGAAGTGAGGCAGCAATAGATTGTTGTTTACGAGTTTGAGCTAGTAACTGATATTTTTTGGCTACAGCTGAAGAAGCTGCCTGAACACTCTTATTAGTAACTGTAAGTTGTTTAATAAACTGTTTAGAAGCGGCTGTAATTGGCTGTTTGGAGCTCTTGATGTTTTTAGATTTTTTAATCGCTCTGTTTACTACCTGTTTTGGGCTTAATTGCTTTAGCAGATGTTTCTTTTTAGAAAAGATAGTGTAAACGTCGTTGGCTACTGTATTAGGAAGAGTCTTAATCCTTTGTTTGTCCAGTGAGGCCAAAGCTAATGTGGCATTGGTACCTTGGTCAACAATGATGTTAGGGAAGCAAGGGAGTACTGGAGTCCATAAACCAGTGTCAGGGCAAAAATTATCATTCCCTTCAGAAACAGATGATGCAGCCGAAGCAGCCATTGTTGGGTATTTTATTGCTTTTGAATCAGAGGTTGTTACAACCTCCTGTTTTACAAGTGCAGCATCATGTTTGGTTTGCCAAGATACCACTAAATTAAGTAAGTCAGTTTGGGTCTTTATCTTATCATTCAAAGTGTCAAATAATTTAAGTAAGATGTTCATTGTCGTTTGCATAGCTTCGAATGATATGATAACAGCCCTAGACACGCCCTCTTGCACTGGGTGACTTTGTGATTCTGTTTGCCTACGCGGTGTAGGATTTATGAATGAAGAGGGTGACACACATTGATTCTGGTAAGTGATTGCAGAGATATTTGGTGAAAAGGATAGTTTTTCTTCTAACACATGATTGGAGGTATCACTTTTAGGGTTAACTAAGTCAATTGTCATTGGCACGTCATTATGGGGAGGGGAAGAGCAACTACCCAACACAGCGTTGGTGTGAGATCTAGATACCTCTCTCAAGACAGTGCTGTCTGAAAGGGAGATGTCACATCCAGTTATTTCTATCACAGCATCTTCATCATAACCTTCGATGACTTTGTCATTGGGCAAACAGCTATTATTGTCGACAATCGATATGGAAGTTTGGCGAGCAGGACCAATACTGGGGGGAACAGCAGGAAAGCAAAAAGATCGAATATCTGATCCGTTACCAACAGAGGCCCTCTTGCTGACACACCTTCGGCTCCCATGTACTAATCTGGGTGTAGAGCATGCGAGAGCAGTACTAGGAGCAGTATTGGTGTTGGTGGAGGTTTCTCTCGTTTTAGTTTTAGCATGTTCGTGTTCTAGTCTCCAAACGTTAGGAAGCAGTGGCATTCCAGTGCTTAGTGTGTATAAGTTTCTCATGTTTGTGGAATAAGAATTTAATACACCCGCAGTAATAAGGTTGTTTTTCACTGATCTCTTTTGGCCTGAAAAATAGAAAAGCCGACTTACTTATAGTGATTCCCAAGAGTAAACCAAGTTAGAAATGCACCCCCGCTTCGCTGCGCACCGCGAACAGCAAACAGTACTTTCTAGTACTTCCGCGGTGCGCGCGCGATTGCGCAAGAGCGGCAATATTTATGCCGCCCAACCACAAGATGAGGAGGCGGGATCAAGTGCAGCCGGAAGCCTAGAGACACAAAGAAAGGACACTATATGAGATAGAATTACAAATGGTAAGGTACAAGCAAGGTAGGACTCCGAGTCTTTCCGTATATAACAATGTCTTTCTGTCTTTCTGTGTCTTAAGTTAGTTTGAGTAAAGTTGCTTAGGCTTACTTTTCTTAAAGCAGTAGGCACAAACGAGTGTCACTGCAAAATGATTCCTCCAGCCGAAGAAGCTGGTCGAGTCCCAGGAGAGCGCAGTCAATGAAACGCTAGCGGTAGCTGCAGAAACTCAGGCAGTGAGCAGAGACAGCAAACAGTACTTTCTAGTACTTCCGCGGTTTGCGTTATTGTGTTTTGGGTCGCAGGGGCCCTTTGCCCGCCAACAACACTTTCCTGGGGTTTTGTTTGGGTTGGAGTTGTCCTATGGCGTCTTTGTGGTTTTTAGTGGCCTGTGATTACGGGTGAGGGGGCAAGGTCAGGGAGGGTCTTAAAGTCTGATAGTTAGCAGATTGGGTAGAGAGAGGATTTTAAGGCAGAGGTAGATAGTGCTTCCTGGGTGCGCACCTTAGGTGTCCTTATCCTTTAAGCTGTCTATGTAAATCTATGTTCCTTGGTTTATTGGACCGCTTTCAATTTCTGGCTGCCTTTCTCTTCCCGCTAACTATCCCTAGCTATCCCTAGACTCAAGTATTGTTGGGGTGGTGGAGCACCTAAGATTGTGGTCCTTTACTATGCAGAGACTTAGTTTTGCTTTTGTTTTACCCAGAGCACAGCTTTAATGCTAGAGTGCATCTCGCGCTGGACCCAGCAGAGGCAGTGGAGCACCTAGGGCTGGGGGCATGATGTTGGATGGAGGGGAGGATTTCTAGATTCCTGGATAGAGGAAAGAACACCGACATTTCAAACACAACAGCAAATGCAAAACACCCAGATTCCAGATCCCTGGAAAGAGGGAAAATGCCTACATTTCAAACTCAACAGCATATGCAAAACACCTAGATTCGATATTCCTGGAGAGAGGAAAAAAGCCGAAGTTTCAAACAAAACAGTAAATGCAAAAATCCTAGATTCAAGATTCCTGGATAGAGAGAAAAATGGCTACATTTTTAAAAAAAACAGAAGATGCAAAACACCTATATTTGGGATTCCTGGATAGAAGCCTAAATGCCAGATATGGCTAACTAACACAATTGGCCTAACCGCCAGATATGGCTAACTAACGCATCTGGCCTAAATGCCAGATATGGCTAGCTAACACACTTGGCCTAAATTCAGATATGACTAACTAACACAACTGGCCTAAATGCCATATATGGCTAACTAGCACACTTGGCCCAAATACCAAATATGGCTAACTAACACAATTGACCTAAATGCCACATATAGGTAACTAAGGCATTTGGCCTAAATGCCAGATATGGCTAACTAACACACTTGGCCTACATTCAGATATGACTAACTAATACAATTGGCCTAAATGCCATATATGGCTAACTAGCACACTTGGCCTAAATGCCAGATATGGATAACTAACACAATTGACCTAAATGCCACATATGGCTAACTAAGGTATTTGGCCTAAACGCCAGATATGGCTAACTAACTCACTTGGCCTAAATGCCACATAGGGCTAAATAACACAGTTAGCCTAAATTCCAGATATGCTAACTAACACAATTGGCCTAAATGCCAGATATGGCTAACTAACACATTTGGCCTAAATGCGATATATGGCTAGCTAACACAATTGGCCTCAATGACAGATACAGCTAACTAACACAATTGTCCTAAATGCCAGATATGGCTAACCAACACACTTGGCCTAAATGCCAGATATGGCTAGCTAGCACAATTGGCCTAAATGCCAGATATGGCTAAAATACAACCGTGGGCTATGTGCAGCAGACTACACGCTTTTAGGTAATATGATAGGTCGGACAGTTTAATGGGGAGCAGTAATGCCTGGCCCTCCTGCTGGGACTTTGACGGCTGTGCTGTAGGCTGTGCTGGCAAACACTGGCAAACACAACCTGGAGCTGCTTTTGTAGGAGCTGCTCTTTGCCTCAGGGCCCTTAGCTGAGGGGGCAACACTGGCAGGGGGCTGCTCAGGTGTCACAACTTAAATCCAATCAGGGGAAAGGGGCGGGCAGGGAGGGGGTGCAGGAGGGAGAGACCAGGAAGTGGAATGAGGGTTGAGGGGGATCAGCAGGCCGTGATGCAGCTCTAAATTGTACGGAAGGCCACAAAAATGACTATATTGAGCTTTGCATGAGCTTTGCTCGGGAATATAATAAAAGTAACTTACCAGTAGGCTGATCTGGTGAATGTAACACGCAAGCATCTAGCTCTAAGGATACACTGCGCTGCTGTTCAAAAACACAGGGCCAGAGGCCCAATCAGGGGATGGGCAGGGAGGCGGATGTGGGAGGGTGAGACCAGTAAGTGGGATGCTGGCTGAGGGGGGCTCAGCAGCCCGCGATGCGGCTGTAAATTGCACAGAAGGCCACTAAAATGCATATTTTGAGCTTTGCAGGAGCGGTACTCAAGAATATGCTACACAAACCTTACCAGAAGGCTGATCCGATGTATGTAACACACAAATGTCTAGCTCTAAGGATACACTGCGCTGCTGTTCAAAAACACAGGGCCAGCTGCCCAATCAGGGGACGGGGCAGTCAGGGAGGCGGGCACGGGAGAGAGAGACCAGGAAGTGGGATGGGAGTCGAGGGGGGCTCAACAGGCAGCGATGCAACTCTAAATTGTGCAGAAGGCCACAAAAATTACTATATTGAGCTTTGCAGGAGTGTTTCTTAGGAATATGCTAAAAGAAGCTCACCAGCAGGCTGATCCGGTGTATGTAGTAGTGAAAATGCTTTATAAAGACTCTCCCCCTCCAATGCTGAAGGTACAGGGGTTTTTATATAGACTCAGCCTCCTAAAAGGAGGGCTTAGAGTTCAGGGGCTGTGCATGCATTTTCATGCCTCCACTGTCGAGGACTAAGTGGTGCAGCTTTATATAAGCTTCCAGCCCCTAATGCTGAGAACTGAGGGTACAGGAGTGTTATATGTTCTCACCCTCCAAAGATGAAGGCTGAGGGTGCAGGTCTTTTCACAGACACGTTCTCCAGTGCTGAGGACTGAGGGTGCAAGGGCTTTATATATACTCTCAGTTCCAGGGGCTGAGGAAGGTGGGCACTGAGAATGTATACAGACTCTCAGGGCCTCATTACGAGGTTGGAGGTAGTCATGGCGCTATTAGTGCCATGACTACCTCCAATACCGGTACCGTGTCCGGTCCCGTTCAATGGGGACTTACCGGTCTATTCCGACCTTTGCGGGACCAGTAAGTCTCCATTGAAAAAGCCATTCCCCATTCCCATTTCAGCCCCCATAGGGCTCAATGGGAAGGTGCTAATAATGGTACCGCAAATTTCGGTACCGTTATTAGCTCTGAAGTCCCTTAACAGGTCCTTTCCATAACGCCTGGTAAAACCAGGCATTAAGGAAGGGACCTGCTAAGGGACCTCGTAGTAGGGCGGTAAGGGATTACCGGCACCGGTAAGGGCACCGGTGCCGGTAATCCCTTACCGCCCACCTCGTAATGAGGCCCTCAGTCTCCAGTGCTTAGGACTGAGAAGGAAAGAGCTCTATCTAGGACTGTATGCTATCTAGGACTCTCTGCTTAGGACTGAGAAGGAAAGAGCTCCAACATGGATTCGTACGTGTGTAAGAATACCATAAAATTAGCAATGGCAATAAATTTCCCATCTCTAAATGACATACAGCCTTCCTTATTCCTAAAATCTTGCCTTGATAGGACTTCATATACTCCCTATATACCCCCAACAACATCTCGCCCCTTGCTAGAAAATCTGATCCTCACCACTCATCAAACGGCATCACCACTGGATATTCAACACCTAGATGCCCACGAAGAAACCAGGACAAAAACCTTATTACATTACCATGTCCCACATTGTCAAGAAATTTAAGATTTGGTTCCAGATCCCCTCCTCAATTTAGACCGAAATCTAAGAGTAACAACACTATGACCACCAATAGAAACCTTGACACCATAGAATCCACCAAAAGTGACAACCATAATGATATACATCCACCCACTCTCAGTAACATTGCCAATACATTAAAAATAGGTCTCATCAATGCTAGATCCCTCCAAGCACACGCCCTAAACATTCTTGACATCCTATCTATCAATGACCTTGACATCCTGGCTATCACGGAAACTTGGTTGAATCCATCATCCTGTCCGTCACTAGCACTAGCCCTACCAGACAAATACTGCATCCTACGCTCGGACAGAACCTCTGCCAAAGGAGGGGGAGTCGCGCTCATTTATTTACAAAACAATATTAGAATTAAGATTGTCCAACAACCAGCATCTAAACCAGTGGTCTTCAAACTTTTTATGCCATGGCCCCCCTGAGCAGAAAATAAATTGTTCGGGACCCCCCTGCCCCGCCCCTCTGTGTTGGTGTTATTTTTTTTTTTTATAGAGAGGGCTGCAGAATGCGTGGTGCCATAATTATGAAGGGATATGCTGTTGGGGAGACATTCCAAGACACTAGGACAATCACATCCAATCCAAACATAGAAACCGTGCAAGTAAACACAAAATTCTCCAGTAGGGCTTTTATTTTCTCAAAATACATTCCTATTAGTATATTCAGCAGAAGGCAATTTGATTTTACAGAGCAAGCACTAATGGGAAGGGTGGGCCTGTCTCTCTGCAGAAAGTGAGTCAATGTGTGGCTTTATTTTTGAGACCGCCACTCTGAGGTTGTCCTCCACTTCCAGCCTTGTGCGGTATTTAGTTTTCAGTACAGCCAATGCTGAAAAGCCTATTTCGCACAAGTAGGAAGACCCAAAGGGTAAGAGAGACTGTATAGCAGACCTTGCCAATGTAGGATACTCCAGGATTACCTTCAGCCAAAAGTCACCCACTGCAATGTTCCTAAATTCAGATTGCAGAATAGTGTCCGACTGAACCTCAATCAGCTCCTCCAGGGCATCAAATGGAAGATGCACCACCTCCATGCTCTCATTGGCTAAAATTGCTCCACACACCACACACTGAGGCCTCGTTTCACCTCTGATCACAACGGAAGTAAATCCAAGGTCTAAATATGTGCCATCAAACTTTCTGGCTTTTGCAGGTTTTTTTCCTGTGTCAATGTCTGCGTCTGCCTTCCTTTTCACACTACCGTTTTTGGGCAAAAAGAAGTGCTCCATTTCAAAATGGGTTCCTCACCTATGAAAAAATGTAAACTCCCATATTAAGGCCTTTTCATATGCTTTGTTGATAACCTCATTTACGTACCGAATGAGGTACAGTAGGATTTGAAAACGATAATTCAAAAACAAAAATGCAAAACATGTAGCTGTGACAAAATCACACATGCACTAGAAGGCTTTTGAGCAAAAATGAGGGGCTGAAAAAAACATGGTCCTCCAATAGTGCACCACATGTTTTGTGGTGTTCTACATGTACTATGGGTCCCGACTTGAAGATCTGGTTAGTTTGTAGAATCCAAAGAAAGGCAAGGGACATTGCTAACTGCTTGTGCTGGCCACAATCCATTGGGGCATTATGTGGTGGTCCTCCAAGAAAGAAATTGTACCTTTGCCTCCAATAAGCCTTGAGACAACCATAGCCGCTTCACCCACCCCTTCACAATTCACTATTCACTTGTACAGAGACCTCATTTCTCACCCGCTTAGAGTGGAACCAGTCTGCGGCATACAGCTTGTAATGCAAAGCGCACATATTAAGCAGCATCACAAAAAAACAGGACTGAATACATCACTGAGCTAAATGAATTCTGACTGGCAACATGGGGGCAGTTGCTCCCCCTCCCCGAAGACTTAGTGAAGGCCCCTCTCATGTGAAAAGTTTGAAATGCCCTGGCGACTGTAATTTGAAACGGATGAAATGCCCTGGCGCCTGTAATTTGAAACGGATGAAATGCCCTGGCGCCTTCCCTGGCCACTGGTGCTGCAAGAGACATGAGGACCATGGGGTCTTTTTTCTATTCACTTGTACGGAGTCCCCACAGACCTCTTTTCTCCCCTGCTTAGAGTGGAACCAGTCAGCGGTATACAGCTTGTAATGCAAAGCGCACATTTTAAGCACCAGCACACAAAAAAAACAGAGCACTGAATATATCACTGAGCTAAATGAATTCTGACTGGAAACATGGGGGCAGTTGCTCCTCCTGCCCCCAAGACTCAGTGAAGGCCCCTCTCATGTGAAAAGTTTGAAATGCCCTGGCGCCTCCAATTCGAAAGGGATATAATGCCCTGGCGCTGTCCCTGGACACTGCTGCTGCAGGAGAAATAAGGACCGTGGGGACCTCTGTTCTATCAACTAGAACAGAGGCCCCCACGCCTCGATTTTCCTTGTGTTTCTGGTCACTTTATTTATTGGTCATGTATGTAAATGCCACTTACTTTTTTGAAAGTAAAAAGAATAGAAAAGCAGGAACCTCGTGACAGCATGTAACTCCGGAGTTGATGGACGCAATCTGAAGCAGGATCACTGAAGCTGCAGGTGAGTACTATTTATTGTTGGAAGACGTGGCGCCTTCCATCCTCATTGGCTGTCAGTCAGCCAGATTGAGCTAGCAGCACAGCTTGAGGCCCTTGCCAAATGCAAGTTTAGAGAAGCTGGCTGTCATGGATTGGCTCACTCTCCCTACCACCCCTCCCATCTGAAAGTAGGGCAGTTTGTCACTAATGTGCCATCATTAGTGGTTTCCTGCTCTGCATTCATATGGGAGGGGCTGGTCATCCCTGCAAAACAAGCTGTGCGCTTTACCTTGTTTCATGAATAGGCTCCTAATGGAGCCTGCAGGGCCTCACAAAAGCCAGGCCCTTGACCTCAGTGTGACAGGGGTCGGGCCTTTGTGGGGCCTCAGGCGCCATTAGGAGCCTATTCATGAAGACAAAAGAAAAAGCGCACACCTTCTTTTGCCGCGATGACTTGTCATCACGGCAAACAAAGTGTATGTGTTTTTTTTTTTTCTTCCTAAATAGGCTTCTAATGTGAGCCTGAGACCTGACAAAGCCCGGCCCCTGTCGCACTAAGCATGTGTGGTAGGGGCCGTGGATCGGGCTGTTGCTCTTTGATGAAGCAACAGCCTGATCCTTTGGTAATGGATGCTAATGTTTACTTTCAAGCTGTGGATGCGCGGACCCCTGGGCATGAGGCTGCGACCCACCAGAGGGCCGCGACCCACAGTTTGAATAACGCTGATCTAAACTCTACCGAACTACTATCAGTTAAACTATCCACCTCCCCCACAACTACCATCACCATGCACCTGATTTACCAACCGCCCGGCAATACCACTACCTTCGAAGATGACTTTGCACATTTACTAACGACTAATACTAAATGTAAATCACAAGTTATAATCTTAGGTGATTTTAACCTAGGTCTTGGCGACCCTAACGACATCAAAGCAGCCGCCCTCAAGGACACCATTTCTGAGTTAAGATTTACTCATCGTATTCTCTGTCCCACACATAACAAAGGTTGTACACTCGATTGGCTAGCAGACCTTAACTGTAATATCAAGGTACTGGCCAATACACTATACGCATGGACGGACCACCATCTAATCACCTTCGACCCTTGATACAGCCACACCGAAGCTCTTGCCCATTCAAGCTCAAGCTTCAATGTTAAGATGTAAACGTAACCTTACAATACAAAACCTGCTACCTTTCTTACGTCCCATCACGCATCCCACTACTACCTTCTCAGACCCATCTGATCTAGTGGATCTATACAATGACGCCATCCTTAACGCCATTAATAAGATAGCCCCTCTCACACTTCAGAAATCCAAACCTAGTGCACATATCAATAAATGGTATACACCCCACTTAAAAACTCTTAGGAAAGAGAAACACTCAGCGGAATCCAGGTGGAAAAAATCGCCTTCTAAACAAAATAAAGATTTATTCAATGCAGCCTCATTCAACTATAAAATAGCCATTGTCCAGGCAAAAAAGATAACTACAATGACCGAATAGCCAAAGCTAACTCCAGTACTAAGGAGCTGTTCAACATTCTAAAAGAATTGGAATCACCTGCCCCCATACCCGACACTTGCACTAAGGACACCCTATGGTGTACCAACATACAGAATGCCCTACAAGACAAAATTACCTTACTAGCGAATACAATTTCCATCAAGAAAAATCTTATTGATAATGATCTAATACAAAATCCGCTACATACCCCCAACTTGAATCTGCCACAATTCAGCTTCAAACCTCTATCCACCAAAGAAGTAGAGCATATTATACTCAAACTAAAACCTTCAAAATGTAAGGGTGATGCCTGCCCAGCCATGCTTATCAAGGATGCAGCCAGCGAGCTCGCTGCTTTTATCACCACATTCATTAATGCGTTATTTGGCACAAGCTCTGTCCCGACTAATCTGAAAGATGCCTGGGTACTCCCTCTACTGAAAAAAATGACATTGGACCCTAACAATCCGTCCAACTATAGACCAATTACCACAGTTCCTTTCCTGTTGAAAATACTGGACCGTGCAGCATACATCCAGATCCAGAAACATTTGGAAACCAATAACCTGCTTGGCTTAAGACAATCAGGTTTCAGACCAAGATATGGAACTGAAACTGCAATTATTGATCTAAAGACACAAATCCAGACACTAAAAGACAAAGGGAAATCTTCCCTTCTCTTACTACTTGACCTATCTGCAGCATTTGGCCTTGTGAACCATGAAATCCTCTGCAAACACTTGTCATCTGCCGCACACTTCTCCGACCAAGCCAATTCATGGATTAAATCCTCCTCTCTAATAGATCTATGAGGGTCTTTGCACCAACCGCATCAGCCCCCCCCACACCAGTCTCCTGCGGAGTCCCACAGGGTTCCTGTGTGCACCCATACTTTATAATGTCTTCACCAAACCTTTATTTGATATACTTGATTATCTGAGTGTCACATATACTTACTATGCGGACGACACCCAGATACTCATTCCTATCACAGGTGACTACGCCATAGATAGTAAAAAGTTGAACGACATGTACAGCACCATACAATCATGGATGGCCAATCATGGATTATGTCTTAACGACGACAAAACGGAACTATTACTACTAGGTACCCCTGCCAAACTTAATAAATTAGGAACTTCCTTCAATATCGACGGCAACATTATTAAAGTAGCAAACAACGTGAAAACTCTGGGCGTCTACATTGACTCCTCTCTATCTCTTACGAGACAAACCAACGCCTTAGCATCTGCAACTTCCTATACATGCAAGCTTATTACCGCTTGCCGCCCTTACTTATCCATCTCCAACTGCATCACGGTAGCAAGAGCCCTAGTACTATCCAAGTTAGACTATTGTAATGCGCTCTACTTAGGCACCTCCCAACAGAATATCAATAAACTGCAAGTTCTCCAGCCTGCAACATTTGTACAAACCATCATATTACAACAACTAGACAGAATTTAAATTGGTTGAACATCAAGCAAAGAATAGATTTTAAATCACTCTCACTAACACACAAGTGCCTCTACAACCAGGCACCCACCTACCTTTGTAACACCTTTACTGGTCACACATCACTGCGACCAAGCAGAACTGCCCAGTCTCACTGTGTCATCATACTGCGTTTTAACCAGCAACAGGCAGGGGGGGTCAGTTTCCCAGTCATGGCCGCAAAAAAATGGAATTTACTTCCTATATCCATTAGAGCTGAACCCTCATTCATGGCTTTCCGCAACAAACTAAAAACTTGGTTGCAGAATCAAGATCATAACACATCTAACTAGCTACCACCCTAACACCAGTCATTGCTGTAAACTGTATATAAGCATGGGCGTAATTTTAGGGGGGGGCAGTGGTGTTTGTCCCCACCAACTTTCATAGCACACCATTTTGTCCCCATTCATTTGGCTGAAGCACCTTTTCTTCAGATGTCATGTCCCCCCCAAAATGTTCAGCAAAGTTACTCCACTGTATTTAAGATTGTAAATGTTAAAATGTAAATCCCATGCCATTGTGAATAATTGAATGCTATATGTAACACTGTATAAACTGTAAGAACAGCGCTCAGCTGCCTCAGGGCTGGAGGCGCTCTACAAACAAAATAAATACAAATAAATACAAATAGACTGCCAGCTTCCAGTGTGAGGGATTAAGGGTGCAGTGGATTTATAGAGACTTGCAGCCTCGGTTGCTGAGGACTGAGGGTGCAAGAGCTCTATATAAATACCAGCCGTCGGCATTGAGGACTGAGGGTGAAGAGGAATTTTGTAGACACTCAGGCTCTGATGGTGAGGGTGCAAGAGCACTATATAGACTCCATTACTGGGGACTGAGGGTGCAGGTAATTTAAGTACACTTCATCCTACAGTCGGTGCAGGGGACTTGTGTACAGTTTCAGCCCCCAGTGCCAAGATCTTAGGGTGCAGGGAATGTACATAGACTTCCAACATCCAGTGCTAGGGACTGAGGGAGCAGGGGATTTAAATTTGTATTTTTTTTATTTCATTACCATTTATAAAGCGATTTTGCTAAAGCACTGTGCCTAATTTACAAAGAACAGTACATAGTAAGTTATTCATAACACAGATCAGAAGATTATATATTAGAAAGGGAGGCAAGAAAGTGAGTTTTAACCGAGTGCGGAAAATGTTGAGAGAAGAAGAGGAGCAAATATCACATGGGAGAACATTTTCCGAGGTTTGGGGGCAAGAACAGAAAAGGGACGGAAATGGGATGAGGCTCACTGGGGGTACGGGGCCAATAGGAGGGGAAGATATTGTGAGAGGAGAGGTCCAGAAGGATACATGGGAGAGGCCAGAGCAGAGAGTTTAGGAGGATGAAGGCCATGGTAACATTTAAAGACAGTGCAAAGGAAATGAATTAGAAAATGAGTGTCAAAAGAGAGGAGAGAAACAGAAAGACTTGATGAGGAAATAGGTGACAGGATAAGGACAAAAGAAGACGTGTAGCAGCATTAAAAACAGATTAAAGAGGATTGGTATGGGAAAAGGGGAGAAAGAAAAGAGCTGAACAGTAGTCAAATCGAGAGAAGATAGAAGAAGAAATGAGAAGTTTGACAGTAGCCTGAACGGATAGGAAGGGGCATATATGACAAACGTGATAAAGGTGGTAGCAAAAGATACGAGCGGTAGCAGAGATATGAAGGGGATAATATAATGATTGAAAGTGACCCCAAGATTAAATGCTGAGGGTGAAAAGGAAAGGAAAGACGGGCAAAAGAGAAAAAAGAGAATCTGGGAAGCTGGAGGGCACATGGAGGGTGCCCTAAAGAAAATAACTTCCATTTAAGAAAGTTTGAGATGTAGAAAATTAGAAGACATCCAAGATTGAACAGCAAAAGGGCAAGCTGATACAATAGAGGTAAGATAATTGGAGAGGGAAGAGAAGGATAAAAAGGTCTGGCAGTCATCAGTGTAAATGTGACATGAGCAGTTAAAGAATTTAATAAGTGTGGTTAAAGGAATAGTGTAGATGGAGAAAGGTAGAGGGTCAAGAACCGAACATTGTAGAACACTGTAAAAAAGATATTGAGAAGAGGCATGACCAGCCGTAGAGACAGAGTAAGTGCAGTCTGGGAGATAGAGGGGGTCATTCCAAGGTTGGTGCTAAGGGACAAACAATGCCTGTAAAGGATTACCGGCATCGATTACCGCTACGGCTATTCTGACCAGCCTGACCGATATTAGCGGCATCGTAATTTACGGCGTCTCTAATAGCGGCATGTGCGCAGGCATGCGGCCCACCATGCCGGCATTAGCGGCATGCCGTAAACTGGAGGAGATCACAAGTTAAGCGGACATGCAAATAACGGCGTCATGAAGGCGTTAAAAGTGGTTACTGGCATGCCGTAAATACCGGCATCGCAGACCTACCGCAAAATGCCATGTGCAGTGATCCCAATTGCCACAGGTGCACACAATCAGCACAGGTGGAGGCAATGGAGTCTGGCCCACTACAAAAGGAGCACACCCACACACCATACCCCCTCCCACACCAAGATGATTCCAATAGTAGTAGCATTACTGGAGCTGGAGGACATGCTTGCATTGCCACAACAGCAGCAACAACAACAACAGCCGGCACCACAGAGGAGACGCAGGAGGAGAAGGAGGGTGAGACAGGCCCAGCATGCCCCACCAGTGCAACCACCGTTACCACGCAGGCAGCCCCCAATCCCTTACATCAGAGCCAGTCCTTTCAACCCAACCCCTAAGCAGATCCACACCCTGTACCGTCTGGACCGGGACACCATCAACATCATTGTGGACCTGATACACAACGACATTGTCAACCTCATTGAAATACGGAACGCTATCCCCCCTCTACTGAAGGTAGTGTCTGTGCTCCACTTCCTTGCCCCAGGCACTTACCAGCACACAGTGGGGCACATGCATGGCATATCACAACCCTTATTTTCTCGGATTCAGAACCAAGTGCTGGATGCCCTCCTCAAGCACACAAGGGACTACATATCCCTACCACAGTCTCCCCAGGAGATAGTTGATACAAAAGTTGGCTTCCATGCACTGGCAGACATGCCAAATTCTGTAGGTGCCCTCAACTGCACCCACGTGGAGTTGGTGGTCCCGTATGCCATGGAGGTGGTGTACCACAATCGCAAGCAATACCACTCCATCAATGTGCAGATGGTATGCAACGCCAGCAAGATCATCACACATTGTTGTGCCCGATATCCCGGATTAACTCATTACTCTATGGTCCTGCGGAACTCCACGCTACCACACTTCATGGAGCGACATGCTGGACGACGAGCCTGGCTGCTTGGTAAGTTGCATGACTGGCACATGGCAATGAAATGGGGGGAGAGATGAACACACCACCATGCTGCCAAAGTTGGTGTGACTGCACGATGTGCACATCACCAAACACTGTGCCCCAAAGCATTACAAACGGTACATGACACCCTAATCCCATAGGAATGAAGTAAGGTTGACACCTATCACTACATGACTAACAGGAAACCACCCCACATCCCACAACACATGCACCACTCATCAGCGGCCCTCACCCACCGTAACGCCATCCTGCAACACGCAGTGCATATGCACTATGTTGCTGTCTCCAGCATATCACCACACAGGACAAGCATCCCTGTGAGTGCATTAAACTGAACCAACTAGGGAATCCACAGTCTGTCACAGGGCCACCACACCCACATGAGTGCTGCATGTCACCATGGGAATGATCAGCGCTGATTGCACAATATTGCATAGACTACTGCCAATGCTCCCTCTAAGTAAATCTCGCAGAACACAACACATCACAATTCTGACACGAACACAGCTGTATGCGTACACGATGCATGTGCAACAATACGTCAGTGCACACCATGTATCATCTTGAAGATGTAACCCACACTGTTAGTCCATGGCAGAGGACACATTGAGGGGCTGAAGATGGCGTAAATACATCCATGAACATGTGCATGTGGGCAACGATAAACTGCAGGCATGTGTGACTAGTACGGCTGTCCATCATGAATCGACTAACATTGACCTTTTATTGCCTCTCATGCAGGTGATAGTGGCTATCCCTTGAAGCCATGGCTCCTCACCCCTGTCCGAAACCCACAGAACCGGCACGAGGAGGACTACAATCGTTCCCATACCGGTACCCGTGTGGTCATCGAGCAGACCTTTGGCGTGTTGAAGGCACTATTTCGCTGCCTCAGCCGGCCGGGTGGGGCACTCCTCTACAGGCATGAGAAGGTAGCCAAGATCATCATGGCATGTGTCATGCTGCACAATAAGTGCATCCGCCGGAACGTGCCTCTGCCCCTGACATTGAACTGCTACCACCTGGTGATGATGAAGGGGAAGAAGAAGATGTGGCTGGACATCATCGCAGTGCCGATGCACAGGAGGGACGTGCTGTGCGCCAGTCAGGGATTGCACAATATTTCTGACACACATGGCAGCAGAGGGTGACATGATGGTTGGACAGAGGGCACTGGGTGTGGGGGTACATGTACACTATGCACTGTAAATGAATAAATGACACATGCGCAATGATGAATGTCCACTCAGGTCTTGTTTTTCACACAATGGGTGTATTAAATATAACAATGTAAATGTAAGTGCAAAAACCCTCCACCACCCTCACCCCCATCCCGCTCCCACCACAACTCCCCCACATACCCTCATCCCCCTCCGCCTCCCCCACAACTCCCCCACACACCCTCACCCCCCTTCTACTCCCCCCACAACTCCCCCACATACCCTCACCCCCTCCCCGTCCACACACAACTCCCCCACACAACTTCACCCCCTCCCCCTTCCCCCACTACTCCCCCACACATGTCCCATCGAGTCTCCAATGCCTACATGAGTCTGCCCTGACGATCAATTGGCACTCCCTGGTCCAGGTGGCGGCATGTCTTGCCGGCGCAGGGTACATGCCGACCTGCGGAGCGGGCTCGTCTGGGTCGAACTGGATGAAGATGGTGTGGCCGCCTGCTGGGAATGTGTAGCGGGATGCCCTGCCTCCATGGCATCCGCTATGCAGCCTAAGACGTGGCGGAGGGCCGAGACCTCCTCGCAGAGGCGGCTGGTGTTGTCTGCAAAGGATTTGGCCATGGAGGCAGTGTTGTCCATGATGGACCTGCCTAGAGAGGTGAAGTTCTCACGCCACTCCTGTCTGGCCAGTCTGTTGTCCTCGACAAACTCCCGCACAAGGGCAGTAAGCTGGTCAGACCTCTGCGGCCCTGCGGCTGCACCTTTGGAGGTTGTTAGTCCCTGGCTGTCCTGCCCAGCCTGCTCAGCCTCCCTAGTCGTCAAAATGGGACTGAAGTGCCCTTCCGTCTGCTCCTGACCAGACTGCTCCGGGGTGGTGGCATGCTCTGTATCGAGGGACGATATTTGGGGGGATGCCGGTGGACTTGGCGTACAGACCACTTCCGATACATCGTCCTCAATGGGCACCCATATGTCGTCCTGTGGGTCCTCCACAGCCAGGGTGCTGTGGCTGCCACCTCCCCAGCCAAACTGGACTCCTCTGAATGTGGTCCCTCGCCTGATTCCTCAGGATGGCCAATGGGTGGTGGTGGTGCTTTGCCTACTTTGCTGGGAGTGTGTGTGTGTGTTGGACCATGGCTTGACTCTTTGGACTGACATATTGGTTGACTTTCAACAGATTTGGCATTACAACGTTTTCTTTGGACACTCACCTCCATCGCCCGATGTTGTGGCACCACACTCCATCTCGCCAACACCTTCTATTCCCCTCCATTCCCATCATGCTGGCGCAGATGTCCTCCCATGGGGTGAGCTTGATTGGTGAGCTGGGACCTCCTCCTGTTCCCATTGCCTGGCTCTGGTTCACTGAGAGGATATTTCGTACCCTAAGTCTCAGGTCGTCCCATCGCTTGCGGCAGTCTTTGATCGTGCGTCAGGTGTTCCCAACAGCACTGACCTTCTGAGCAACAAGTGCCCAGATCTCATTTTTCTTCAGTACTGCCTCCCTCTTCATGTTATTGGAGAAAACTATGGCAGCATGCTCCTGTAGTGTGTCAACCAGCATCTGCAGCTCATCCTCATTAAAGCTTTCTTTCCACTGGCGGGTAGATCCCTTCTTCAGGGCCTTGGGCATAGTGGTGTAATAGGTGGATCGTTTCACGACAACAGCAGAGTCCAACGGGTCCTGTGTGGTGAGGATAGCAATGGATTGTGTTTTTAAAGATGGCCGCCGTGCTCCTTCCCGTTCCTGTGCGATGACGCTACTTCCGGTTCCGCTTAATAGCGGTGACCGTTATAAGCGGTCATCGCTAATAACAGTCATCGCTAATAACAGTCACTGCTAATTGTCACGTCCCCGGTCCTGCCCTCCTCCCGTCACTCACCAGGCACCATTCGTTCCCATACCCACCACCCACACCAATGGGGAAGACACGGCAGGCGGGATGTCCGAGGGGGCAGATCCTCCTCTTTCCGCCCATTTCCGTGCTGGCGCTTGCCATGGCGTCTCGTACATGCCCGACGGCTCCGGCGTCGGCGGCTCCAGTTTCCACGCACGGGGGAACCTGATCGCGTCTCGCTCAGACGATCACGTGACTGGTCACGGGATCGCCTGTAGCCGACGCTGGCGTCCACATCGGACGAACACCAATCACTGATGGCGTCCGTCCATCACGTGACGCCTCTGTGCGGTCACGTGCCCTGTCACGTGCTCTACCTTTCATTCAAATAGAGCTGAGAGGAAACACTCAGTGCTTCACAGCTGTTTCCACCAGAGACCTGTTCGGCATCACCCTCGTTCTTCTTGTAACTCTTTGGAACTCGACCACGGACCGCTACTTGGACTTGTCTTGGATTGCCCTTCTTGTTTCGACGCATCTTCTGGACCTTTGGAACTCTTGACCACCCTTTTTCTGGCCCTGGAACTGCTCTGGATTACCCTTCTGTTTTGGCGAACTTCTACCCACGCTCCTGGCTATCACGTTTTGTCTCCTGAGTCATTTGGGGTTCACCACCTGGACCTTGGATGGACTTGCTATCTGGTCACGCTCTGGCTATCGGTGTGAGTTGGAGGAAGTACTGTACATCCCAGCCTGCTGTCGGTCTTCCCTCGTTGTCTGTTCAGGCTTACTACCTGTCCTATCATCCCCAGGGTAAGCTGTGCCCTTTTTTGTTCCTTGTTTGCTTGCACTGCCATTATTGTTCATAGTATACCTGAACCTAACCTTTGCCTTACAGCACTCAGGGGTCCTTCCGGTGTTCCGGGTATCCGATTGACGACGCCACTCATCACCTGTGGCCTCAAAGATTGCTAGGGCAGTATTATTTACCTGCTCGAGCGGTACTTGGGGACGGAGGTAGTTTATAGCTGCACGACCATCAAGGCGGACCACCAGGATCAGAACAGACTGTGAAGCCTATTGGTCGTCCAGCTATGGACACCTCAGCCGGGGACCCCGTGACGGCTCTAATGCAGGCAGTGACAGCACTCAGGGTAGACATGGCTACCGCTACTGCAACCCTACGCGCTGATATGACCGCCGCCACCACCGCATTACACCACCGGCTCGACACGGTACTAAGTACACGCCATCCCTTACCTGCAGAAGCCGAATTCGACGAACCTATTCCTCCCCAAAACCCTCCTCCTATCATACCCCCTTCCTTCCCGGCCGCTCCTGTGGTGATCCAAAACCCTTTCCCCTTGGCTACTCCCGAGCGATACCAGGGCGACCCAAAGAAATACCGTACTTTCATCAATCACTGTAAGCTCCATTTCATGTGTCGCCCTCAGGCTTTCCCCGATTCCGTATCAAAAGCAGCCTTTCTTCTCTCCCATCTATCAGGGGTAGCCGCCACATGGGCCAATCCATTGCTGGAAAACAACCACCCTGCGTTGTACGATTTTGAATTGCTGACCCAAGAGATGGCAAAAGTATTTGACACCAGGCACAAAGCGCAGTCTAGGGACATGGAATTCCTAGATCTCACACAGGGCCGCTCAACCCTCATAGAGTACATCACCCGGTTCAATCAGTTGTCTACGGAGACCTCCTGGCCAGAAAATAAAAAGGCTGTGGTATATTACCGGGGTTTATCTGGGGCCATGAAAGATGCCTTGTCCGTGGTGCCTACGCTTCCCATAGCATATGCTGATTTGGTGGACTTAACATTGCAAGTCGATGCCAGACGATCGGAGCGACGCGGAGAAGGTTCATCCTCGTTTCCACTCCCATCCACGGCCGTTGCCACCCCCGAACCCATGCAGATAGGCGGGATCCGCAGCCCTATCTCTCACGTTGAACGAGAGCGCAGGAGAACGGACAATGCCTGTTTTTACTGCGGTCTTAACGGCCATTTCATAAAAGAGTGCCCTCGCCGTCCAAAAAACAGAAACCCGGGTTTTCAGAAGGCTCGCCCCTAAGATCAGAGGTGGGTGCGAGTACTATCCGGAATACCTCTGAACCTACCTTTGGTCCTGTACGACCCATTATAGTACAGGCCTTTCTGAACCATGCTACTGGTTCTCACGCCGTGTCAATAGTGATAGACTCAGGTGCTACAGGCTGCTTCATTGACATAGCCTTGGCCGGTTCATTGAACCTGCCTTTGGTCACGAAAGAGTGTCCCGAACCGGTCCAGGCGGTGGATGGTACGTCTCTTGCCTCTGGCCCGATCCGGCAACAGACCGCTCCCTTAGAGCTGGTTGTTCAGGAAAACCACAAAGAGACGATATCATTCGATCTCATCTCTACCCCTCAGTTCGGAGTAATATTAGGCATTCCTTGGCTAAGACTGCACAATTCCCTCATCAACTGGGGGACGGGTCAGGTTTCATTCGAATCCGAAACATGCCAACACTACTGCCTCCTGGCAACACCTCAGTTCTCTAGTCCAGCGGGCATCCTGGGAAGTGTCACGTCCATAGCTATAAGGGACAATACAGACCATCATGATACGCACACAGTAGGGGCTGTCACGGGTGGGATACCTGCTGTTTACCGCGATTTCCAGGCGGTATTCGATAAGGGTTCAGCAGAAGGCCTACCCCCGCATCGACCTTACGACTGTCCTATCGACCTGATACCTGGCGCATCTATCCCGAAGGGTCGTATCTACTCCCTTACTCAGGTGGAAGAGCGGACCTTGCAGGAGTATGTCCAACAGGCTTTACGGCTGGGACATATTCGTCCATCGACTTCTCCGGCTGCAAGCCCTATATTCTTCGTTCCAAAGAAGGAAGGGGACCTCCGTCCCTGTGTCGATTATAGGCGCTTGAACGCCGTCACAGTAAAGAACCGCTACCCCATACCTCTGATCACTCCCTTGCTGGACAAGCTCACCCATGCCACAATATACACCAAACTAGACCTTCGCGGGGCGTACAACCTTATACGCATGCGTGACGGTGATGAATGGAAAACGGCCTTCTGCTCACGACAAGGCCTATTTGAGTATACTGTAATGCCTTTTGGCCTGTGTAACGCCCCGGCTACCTTCCAACACTTTATGGACGATGTTTTTAGCGACATCTTGAATACCTATGTGATTGTTTACCTAGATGACATTCTGGTGTTCTCCACTTCCCTTGATGAACACATAAAACATGTCAGAGAAGTACTGTCGCGACTACAAAGCAACGCCCTTTACGCCAAACCCGAGAAATGTACGTTCCATGCATATCAAATCGAATTCCTGGGGTTCCATATCACGCCCAAGGGACTCTCTATGAATCAATCCAAGGTACGGGCGATTGACGAATGGCCCACTCCGACCAATCTCAAGCAGCTGCAGTCGTTCCTAGGATTCGCGAACTTCTACCGGAGATTCATATCAGGGTTTTCTTCGGTTGCGGCTCCACTTACGGCACTCACTAGCCCTTCTGTCCCCTATGTATGGTCCACTACGCAGCAATCTGCTTTTGACGTACTGAAAACCCTGTTCACCTCCGCTCCGGTATTACAACACCCTGATCCCGACCTTCCGTATATTCTGGAAGCAGATGCCTCGTCCTATGCATTAGGTGCGGTGTTATCCCAGACCTGTCCTACCACCAACCGTTTGCATCCGGTAGCATTCCACTCCCGCAAGTTCACGACTACCGAACTACACTACACGGTTACAGAAAAGGAACTACTGGCTATTAAGGATGCACTACAGGTCTGGAGACACCACCTTCTAGGTGCCAAACATCAAACCACGGTGTTCTCCGACCATAAAAATCTCCAGGACCTTGCTTCCTTGAAGTGCACCAACAGTCGCCAGGTTAGGTGGCATCTGTTCTTTGCCGCCTATGATTTTGTGGTCAAACACAGGCCCGGTGTTGGGCACGGTAAAGCCGATGCCCTGTCCCGTTCACCTGGGGGGGAGACCCTTCCCTTTTTCCCGGACAATCTGTTGGGAAAGAATCACGTTATCTGTCTATGCACACCAACACCCTCCTTGTTGTCCACTATCCGCCAATGGGCCTCTCGGTATCCGCAATCATTGGCGGAATGGGACCCAGTCATGCAAGATGGGTTACCTTTCGTTCAGGGGGGTAAACTCCTTCTACCCACAAGTGAAACCCGGAACCAAGCGTTGACCTGGTCCCACGACGCTGCCGTCAACGGTCACCCCGGACAGCTCCGCACCTTGGATCTCCTTAAGCGTTGGTGCTGGTGGCCTACGATGAAGCGTGACGTACGGGACTATGTCAACACCTGTGCGGTGTGTGCCCAGGGCAAATCGCGCAGGGGTCGGCCTTTGGGTCTGCTCCTTCCTCTCCCAATCCCTCCACGACCTTGGCATACGATCTCCATGGATCTGGTCACTGATCTCCCCCGCACTCATGGGTTTGACACTATTTGGGTCATAGTCGACTCGTATACCAAGTTTGCCCGTTTTATACCCTGTAAGGGAATTCCCTCAGCCCCTGTCTTGGCCAAACATTTCTTCAAACATGTATTCTGCCTTTTCGGATTGCCCCAGGTGTTGGTCTCTGACCGTGGTTCCCAGTTCACCTCCCGCTTTTGGCGGGCCCTAACGGCTCTGTTGGGCATAGATGCCCGGTTTTCCTCTTCGTATCACCCGGAGAGTGACGGTCAGACCGAAAGGGTCAACCAAACGATGGAACAGTATCTACGCTGCCTCACACTTCAATACCAGGACACATGGCTCAATCTGCTACAAACTGCGGAGTTTGCCTACAACAATGCTCTGCACTCGGCTACCGGTTACTCACCTTTCTTTTCACTCTACGGTCAGCATCCTCGTGCCCTCCCCATTCCAGACTATTCCTCTTCCGACACCCCGGCCGCATCGGCTTGTGCCCGAGACATTGTATCTGTGCACGCTCAGACCTTGGTCCACTTACGTGAGGCGCAGGCTTCTATGAAGGCGGCTGCTGACAAAAAGAGGGCTGTTCCGCCCGTTTACGGGGTGGGGGATAGGGTTTGGTTGTCCACTCGTCATCTACATATCCCTGGCTGCCGCAAGCTGTTGCCTCGTTTTGTGGGCCCTTATGAAGTCGTCAAGGTTCTGAACCCGGTGGTGTTGCGCCTGGCGGTTCCCCCCGCCTGGCGGATCCACCCGGTATTCCACGTTTCTCTCCTTAAGCCTTGCCCTGGCCCTACCCGCTTGGTTTCTCCTCCTGCTCCCGTCTCTGTCTCTTCTCCCGATGTGTTTGAGGTCCGGGCTATTTTGGGTTCTCGCATTCATCGGGGTGTCCTGCAGTACTTGGTGGACTGGTTGGGTTATGGCCCAGAGGATCGTTCGTGGGTGGCTTCCCGGGATGTTCATGCCCCCCGTTTGTTGGCCCGGTTTCACCATGATAATCCCGCGAGCCCACGCGGTCGTGGGCCTTTGGGGGGGGGGCTCTGTCACGTCCCCGGTCCTGCCCTCCTCCCGTCACTCACCAGGCACCATTCGTTCCCATACCCACCACCCACACCAACGGGGAAGACACGGCAGGCGGGATGTCCGAGGGGGCAGATCCTCCTCTTTCCGCCCATTTCCGTGCTGGCGCTTGCCATGGCGTCTCGTACATGCCCGACGGCTCCGGCGTCGGCGGCTCCAGTTTCCACGCACGGGGGAACCTGATCGCGTCTCGCTCAGACGATCACGTGACTGGTCACGGGATCGCCTGTAGCCGACGCTGGCGTCCACATCGGACGAACACCAATCACTGATGGCGTCCGTCCATCACGTGACGCCTCTGTGCGGTCACGTGCCCTGTCACGTGCTCTACCTTTCATTCAAATAGAGCTGAGAGGAAACACTCAGTGCTTCACAGCTGTTTCCACCAGAGACCTGTTCGGCATCACCCTCGTTCTTCTTGTAACTCTTTGGAACTCGACCACGGACCGCTACTTGGACTTGTCTTGGATTGCCCTTCTTGTTTCGACGCATCTTCTGGACCTTTGGAACTCTTGACCACCCTTTTTCTGGCCCTGGAACTGCTCTGGATTACCCTTCTGTTTTGGCGAACTTCTACCCACGCTCCTGGCTATCACGTTTTGTCTCCTGAGTCATTTGGGGTTCACCACCTGGACCTTGGATGGACTTGCTATCTGGTCACGCTCTGGCTATCGGTGTGAGTTGGAGGAAGTACTGTACATCCCAGCCTGCTGTCGGTCTTCCCTCGTTGTCTGTTCAGGCTTACTACCTGTCCTATCATCCCCAGGGTAAGCTGTGCCCTTTTTTGTTCCTTGTTTGCTTGCACTGCCATTATTGTTCATAGTATACCTGAACCTAACCTTTGCCTTACAGCACTCAGGGGTCCTTCCGGTGTTCCGGGTATCCGATTGACGACGCCACTCATCACCTGTGGCCTCAAAGATTGCTAGGGCAGTATTCTTTACCTGCTCGAGCGGTACTTGGGGACGGAGGTAGTTTATAGCTGCACGACCATCAAGGCGGACCACCAGGATCAGAACACTAATGCCGCATTGGACCTTGTCGGTAGTGTTATCTGCGCTATGCTTGATGCCGCTAAGGGCATTTTAGGTGCCTTTAACGGCATGGCACTAATTACCTTACTGGCATGGCGTAAAGCTTGTGCCCGCAAAGTCGTAATAGTCCTCTATTAGCGGACTGATGACTGCCCGGACACGCTATTTACGCCATGCCGGTAAGGAGCTTTACTTACCTCCAAACTCAGAATGAGGGCCATAGACTCCCTGCATCATTTGCTGAGCACTGAGGGTGCCCAGGATTTATATAGACTTGCAGCCTCCATTTACAAGGACAAAGGCTGCAAGAGCTCTACATAGAATCACAGACTCAAGTGCTGAGGACTAAGGGCGCACAGGATTAATATAGACTCTTAGCCTCCAATGCTGAGCACTGGGGTGCACATGATTTATATACACTATCAGCCTCCATTGCTGAGGACAACAGCTGCAAGAACTCTATATAGACTCCCAGGTTCAAGTGCTCAGGACTAAGGGTACACATGATTTATATAGACTCTCAGTATCCATTGCTGAGGATAAAGCATGCAAGAGCCCTTTACAGACTCCCAGACTCAGGTGGTGAGGACTGAGGGTGCACATGATTTAAATAGACTTGCAGCATCCATTGCTGAGCAAAAAGACTGCAAGACCTCTATACAGAGTCCCAGACCCAAGTGCTGAGGACTAAGTGTGCATAGGATTTATTTAGACTCTGAGCCTCCATTGATGAGGACAAAGGCTCATAGTGGCTGGTATGCGTCCACTTACTGGTCTTTGGTCACTTGAGGCCATGCTAAAGTCTTTCTGACACTTCTTTTGCTTTTTCCACTTAACAACCCAACTTATCCTTACCCCATTTCCCCGGTATCGTGATGCCCTGTCCAACGCATCCATTTTTCAGATCCATGTTGCCTCGACTCATCCATCATCCTTTTGACCACCCTTGCTCATGATGTAGCGGGATGCAGCAGCAGTCCATAACTTTGTTTGATGGCTCTAACCCATGTACTTTGAAGACCACTATAGACTAGTTAGGATATATGTGTCCTTGAACCTTTAACTACCCCTGTTTGCACAGACGTCACCTGTTCGTGCCAACCCTTTTCCCAATGTAAAACAAACTTATAAGAACTATTATTTATGTTATGTTATGTTGATCGGTCTAGTACCGCGCTCTGTCGCCACTTACGTGGTCTCTAGGTGCTCTGGCAGATCGGCAATGGGAAGGGGTTGGAGGTTTGTTAGTGGGGTTGAGAGGGAGAAGAGCAAGAGAGCTTTGATGTGCTGTTGGCAGCTTCAGTTGGGAGAAACCGGTCACTGAGCATTGGTGTGTTTCCGATCGGTAACTGTCATGTGGTGGTGAGGTTTGGTGGTGGTGAGGTTTGGTTGTGTATGGTTTGGTTGACTGTATTTTGCTTTTCTTACAAGTCATGGGGTCCCTGTGGCAGCTTTGTACCATGGACCACACTCCACTAGATCCCAATCCGCCAAGGGTTTGATGCTTGATGGCTGCCAAGCTAAGAACAAGCAAGTTATTAGCCTGAGTCAGAGGCATGGAACCTAGCCCAAGTACCAGCCTTTTCTAGATGTTTCCTCAATTGTATTCTGAACCCAGCACCCCTAACAAGTCTAAATGTAATCCCCACAGTATGACTGCCCAATCTATTGCCAATGTGGAATGAAGGAAGATCTCCTCGATCTCCTGCAGACCATCTACACCAAAGATCTCATCAGTGGTCCCATCAACAGCACAGGCAATACGGCAGACCTTCCACCAATCTCACTAGAATAGACAAATCACCCTGCTATCCATTGCACAGTCTATATAAACCTCCCAGCAACCAAAGCCAACTGACACCCATCAGACATCAATACACAGCCTTCAAAAACTCCCCCATCGACACACTAAGCAGGACCTCGTCATACGGTCTTCAACCATAACCCACCCATAAGTGAACATCAACTTCCTTCTAGAGTCACCAAATTAAACCCTAAAGGGGAATGCAGAATCACTCAAAGTCAAAGCCCTCTTCCCCAGATATACACAAGAGCACACAGACAACAAGCAATCCCTTCACAGGCAAAACACACCTCCCATAGAATCCAGCGCCAGACTAGTATAGCAAAACTGAAACTCGTGCCAAGGCTGCATACCAACCCATTGGCCATAGGAGAAGCCTTGAATATAAACAGAGGCATGTTTGTATTTGTATTTATTAAATTTATAGAGCGCTTTACGCCAAAGCACTTTACATTACAACAATAAGGATACATTACAATAAATTGGAAGCATACCTGCAAAACATGAGACAAACCATCAATAACAACATGAAGAACAATTTACCAAGGAATGTGAGAGGGGCAGAGCAGAGGAAGAGTGAGAGGGAAGTGATGAGGTTAACAGGACAGGGGATGAAGAAGATGAGATTTCAAGGAGGAACAGAAGGAGGGGTAAGAGGAAATGGAGCGGATAGAGAGAGCTAGAGGGTTCCAGTGTAGGGAGGCAAGGAGCTGAAAGGATCGGAAACGAGAAGGGGAACAGTGACTAAGAAGAGATCAGCAGATCTGAGGGGGCGGGACGGAGAGTAAAACGAGAGGAGAGAGAAAAGGTAAGGGGGGCGATATCATGAAGAGATTTAAAGATGAGACGGAGGAAGTTAAATTGAAGTTGAGAATGAAAGGGAAGCCAGCCAAGATAAGAAAGTGAAGAGGAAATTGAATTGTGAGGAGAGAGAAGACAAAGGGTACGGATAGCAGAGTGATAGAGGGATTTGAGGGGAGCAAGATGCGAGGCAGGGAGGCCAAAGAGGAGAGTAGTGCAATAGAAAAAAGACAAGAGAAGATGAGGGAAGAGATTAAGATTTTGGTAGCATGGAAGGTAAAGAAGGAACAGATTTTATTAACATTAAAGAGGTGATAGCAACAGGCGCGGGAGGTAAGAGAAATATGGTGGGTAAAGGAGAGGGAGGAGTCGAAATGGAGGCCAAGATTGCAAGCATGGGCAGAGATGGGGAGATTGGAAGGGGGAAAGAGAATGAAAGGAGGGGGAGAGGGAGGGGGAAGTGTGTTAGAGGGAAAGAATAAGACTTCAGTCTTATCAGTATTGAGGGAGAGAAAGTGGGATGACATCCAGTTTTTAATCATAGTGAGACAGGAAGAGAGATTAAGGTGGATATCAGGAGTGAAAGACGAGAAAGAGAGAAAGAGCTGAGTGAAATCAGCATAGAAATGGTCAGAGATACCGAAGTAAGAGATGATAGGGGCAAGAAGGGAAGTGTAAAGTGAGAAAAGGAAAGGGCCAAGTACAGAGCCTTGGGGGACACCGAAGTCCAAGGGGAGAGTAGGGGAGGTACGACCGCCCCAAGAGACAGCGAAAGAAAGAGTATTGAGGAGTAAGGGGTGATCAACGTTATCAAAGGCAGTGGAGAGATCAAGGAGAACGAGGACATAGGATTGCTTAGAGTAGTGAGCAGAAAGGAGGGATTTGAGACAGGGGAGAAGTTAGACAGGTAAGAGGAAGGAGTGCTAAGAGAAGGTGGAGGAGGGGAGTAAGAAGGGAAACGAAGAATGCTTTGGCGTAGGGTGAGTATCTTGGAAGAGTAAAAGTCAGTGAAGCCGGATGGAGAGAGGGGGGAGGTAGTAGAATGGTCAGGGGTAGGCGGGGAAAGAAGACTAAATAGGGTCTGAAAGATACGACGTGTTTAGGAGGATTGGGATTGGAGGAGGTTAGAGTAGTAGGAGCGCTTATCAAAGCTAAGGCAGGAGTCATAAAGGGAATGGTATGAGAAGTAGGAGGCTTGATTAGCAGGCGAGTGAAGCTTGAGCCATCGTCGCTCGAGGCGACGGAGGAAGCGGCGCGTGGACAGTAGGTGAGGGGAAAGCCAGGGTTGTGAGGGATTGCGGGTAGGGTGGAAAGAGGAGGCCACCGCCGCGGCCAGTGGGGCGGGAGACATCAGAGAAGGAGGAGGTAGTAAGGGAAGCAGGTACAGTAGAGTTGTGAGGGGGAATCCAAGTTTCTGTAATAAAGAGAAATTAAAGGTTGAGTCTCAAAAACATGTTCAGAGCAGCTGCAGTCTTGTTGCAGAGGGATCTCGCGTTCCCGAGGGCAATGTTGACGAAGCTGGAGGGTTTAAGGATAGAGGGATAGATGAGATTGGGAAGATGAGGGAAGGTAGAAGGGGGATGGTGTGAGCAGTGGGGGGGATGAGCGAGGGAATGGACATAAGGGAAAGGGAAAGGGAAAGGAGAAGGGGCAAGAAGTAGGGGTGAGAAGAGGGGGGAGAGAGAAGAGAGTAAGGAGGAACAGGAGAGAGGAGAAAGGGAACACGCATATCAGAGGGGGAGAAGAAGGGGATGAGCCGAGGGGAATGGTAGGAGTAACTGGCTAAGGAGGCTGATGAAGGGAGGGGATAGATGAGAGGTGGAGCTCAGGAGGGAAGAGGGGGAGAGTGCGCAGAGGAGTAGTGGGGTATGAATTAAGAGGAGGAGCAGCTGTCAAGGTGGGGAAAGGAGGTGGCAATAATAGGACGAGGGGAATAAGGGGCAGTCAGGTACAGGAATGGGTGTAGGAATGGGCTGCTGAATGCAGCCAAGAAATATATCTCTTCTCCCCTGAATCTACAATCCCATTTCCCATAGACAAATGCATTGCCATCAAAACAAATCCTCATTTTCAAATTGGCAGACTCCAGCATCACCTTAACCCTGGTGTCATCATCCATCATTACACTGATAATACTATGCTATGCCCCCCCCCCAACACTCTCCCTGAATCTGTACACAAGCTCAAAACCTTGTCCTGGAATCTTCCCTCCACGGCTACCAACACCTTGAATCTGCTGACGTCCTAACTTTGTGGATGGCTCAGCGCTCTCTAGCCAGATTCGAACTTGACAAAACCCAATCACTAGTACAAATTATGTGTCTTTTGGCGCATCACAGCATAGTTTATCTTATGTCCCAAATGGTTTTAAATGTACACATTTTTATGAAAAAATTAAACATCAATTTTATTTATTATACAATTGTTATCGTTTGAGCTATTAGGCGGCGCTTATGAGCCGAAACTATTGCATTAGAGTACATATAGGGAGAAATGTAATAATAATAATAATTTAGCATTTATATAGCGCTACGAACCCTCAGGTATCTGAGCGCTGCTTATTATTACCCACGGTGGGTGGTGCTCATTTATCGTGCTCGTACTGAAATATGTCTTTACCCCATAGCACTGTTCAGCAATTTAGCCTTCCTCATATACATTTTTCTTACGCAGCTCAGATAACTTGTAGTGGCAAGCACAGCCTCCTTATCCGAGGCATCCAGGCAAATTGCGATAGCCCCACCTAAGGACCTACATCCACGGCTTAAGAACAGAGGCTTCAGGGAGCGCTTCCTCAGAGGGATGGTGGCCGGACAGAGTAACAAATGGTGTTGTACCGTCCCTTCAGACTCACCACAAAGGATACATGATGCAGAAACAGCAATATTCCATCTATGCTGAAATACATAAGTCGTCAAGATTCCAATACGGATCTTTAAATATAATGCTCTTTCCCACCTAGGCGAGACATAGTCCAGGTATTCTTTGGAGCCCACCTGCGTCTTTATTGAAATATATCAAGCCAGCTGCTCAGAAGCCCTGGATCTTCCTCGGATGTCCTCCCGCGCCTTTGCCCCTGCTGCGCTCTTGATTGCTTCCTTTGCAACCGGTGTGATGATTGAGGGATTTGACCAGTAATCCTCCAAACCCAGCAAACCCAGATATCCTTTCACATGGGCAGCCCACTTTAAGGAGCTGCCCCCCCTGCTAGGACAAAACATCTGTAACTCCCTCTTTGTATTTACAAAGGTGAGGATTAAACCAGAGGCGAGCCCAGTAAGGGACCGGGCGTAACTTACAGATCATCTAAAATGCCTTCAATCCAGTTTCCAAAAGCACTGAGATGTTCGGGGCCGCAGCGGGCAACCCAAGGATATTCTTCAGAAATTCTGTCTCAGTCACTGCAAGGGACTTGGTCTCCACGTGCCCCCAGAGTTCCACCCCAATCAATGCAGCCTGACATGCTAGTGCTCTGTAGACCTCCAGCGAGTCCCGCACTGTCCCATTCCCATGTTCATTGGTGAATCTAGTGAGGGCCCCACTATATATAGCCAAGGTGAGGTTGGCCTTCTTAACCTGCATTTTCCAACTGTATGATGCCATAACTCTCAGACCTAGATAATCATAGGACTGAACCTGCTCAATTGCACCCCCTCTACAAAGAGAGATAAGGGCTTGTGCATCTTCTTGGAATTGGCATTGAAGATCATAGCCTTGGTTTTTGTGATATTCAAGGCAAGCCCATTCTTCTTTTTAAAAGACACAAAAATCTCCAGTTGTTTGTACACAACAGCCGGCGTGAGCGAAAGGAGCACAGCATCCTCGGCAAACAACAATGCAGGAAACTTGTCGCCTGCTATCAAAGGGGTATCAGTCTGGGTGGCCAACAACCTCTAGAAAATTTCTTTAATGAAAATGCAGAACAGCCTTGGCGCCAACACACAACCCTGGTGGACTCCCATCTGTATAGTAATACTACGGAAAGTGCTTCCCTCTTGGCTCCAGCGGACCACCGTCGAGTTCTATGTATATAGACTCCGAATAGCTGAAAGCAGAGCCACAGGGATCCCAAGCTCCTCCAGGACCTTCCACAAACGGGCCCGTGGCACCGTATCAAAAGCTGTGTGGAGGTCCACAAACACAGCATAGACGCTGACCTTTCTCAGAACAGAATACTTTTCACAGATCAAGCGCAGTTGAAGACTTTGGTCTATCGTGCTCAGGCCCTCACAAATTCCCACCTGGCAATTATCAATTACACCAGAGCTCCATACCCACTCATCCAAGTGGAATAAAAGTGCCCTGGCAAACATCTTCCCCCCAGCATCCAGCAAGGAAATCGGTCTAAAGTTGGCCAGGTCATTGCACGCACCATTTTTATGTATTGGGACTATTTCAGCCCCAGTCCAAGACCCCGGAACCATGGTGCTGGCCAACACAGCGTTATATAACTTGGTCAAATAGGGCACCCAAATTGAAGACTCATTCCTGGAAAAATCTATCGGTACTCTATCTGGCCCAGTTTCTGGCGCGCCAACGCACGCTCTACTTGGGCCTCTATGAGCGTTATGGGAGATAATGGTAGAGCCGGGGCAATCGCCAGCAGTGCAGAACGCCATCAGAGTCCCGGGGTCCTCGCGGTAAAAGGTACCATTATATCTGTCCATACTGATTCCAGAATAAAACCATACAGTTGGGTTTAGCTCCCCCGGTGTACACGCCCCCCCATCTTGGACCAAAATCCCCTAGAATCCCCAGAGATAATTGCTTCCCGGCGATCCCCCCACAGCTCCTCGAGCCAGCCCCTTTTCTTCTCGCTCAACAGCGTGCGGTAACCAGGTCTTGCCTGTCTAACCACAATGCATCTCAGGGGTCCTTTACACTTAGAAGCAGCTATAAAATGCCCATTGGCTTCCCGACACTGCCTATCGTACCAGGGTGTGTCTTTCTCCCTAGGTTTATATGTGTTTGTCGCAGGTCCTACTGTCTTCATGATTTCCTCATGGAATTTAATCAAGGCTGCAGCATCTCTCGGGTCTGACCTTGAAAAGTCCTCAAGAACAGGGCAAATTGCAGCATACACCTGCGGGAGAACCCCTTTCATTTACACAAAGCTTGTCAGTGTTGTTTGGTTATTAATCCCACCCATTGCCCATCAATCACCATGCTAATCCCATGGCCATTCCCACCCAGTTCCTCCCCCTCCCCACCCAAAACACCTCCGCTTTAATCAAACCTCATCATCAAACTTTGCACTCGAAGTGCCTGCAAGAGATTTTTCAAAGCATTCTTCTGACTGACTTAATTGGAGCGGTACTTGCGCTACTGGTGTAAAAGAAAATGCCTTAACCAGGTCTGCCTTCAGCCAATCGCTTTTTAAGAACTATGTGTGTCCCTCAATGAAGTCCTGTTAAAAATAAGCAAGGGCTTGTGTATAAGTATTTGCCATTTGGCAGGTGCTGCTATTAGATGTGCAGGTGCTTGCACCATTTTGCGGCTGCTACCATCGGTGGCCAGTTAACAGCACTATGGCAGTACCTGCAAGTACCTTTCCCACTGCTATACAAAAGCCCAAACCTTTGACATTGCCACTGTGTTATACACGGTGTAACAACAAAAGAAGAGTCTATAGATAGACGTTCCCCCGTATTACAATTTTGTTCAAATCATTGCAATAAATTAATAACGTTAGTCCTAGTCTTCGCATTTTGTTCCTACATTTTGTACAGACAAGGTAATCCCCTCCTCCTACCATTTACACTAGATTGCAAGTTATTTCACAGGCAATACTGATGGATCTTTAAACGTTTGCTAATTTTTTTTTTGGTCAATTGGCAATTTCGCTGAATTTCTTTTGCCCGCTTTTGCTGCTTTTAATAGCACAAACAGTGAGGGGAGGGTACCCCGCATCCCCACCTCAACCCCACCCCCTTACTATATACCTTACCCCATTTTCCATGTTTTTAAAAAATAACTGCAAAAAATGTAGTAAAAAAGAATTTGGTGAAATTGCCATTCAGCAAATGAGGGTAAAACCATACTATTGGCTAGACAAATAGAATGTATTATTATTACTTATAGTTCAATAATCCTAAATCTGCAGCAGTACACAGCTTGGTAAAGTGTTTCTGAGGAAGAGAGACAATGTTTTGCAATTGAATTGAGTGTTCTGAACGTGTAACGTTTAGGGTATCCAGTCATATTGTCAATGGATAAAACATCAACTTAAAAAATAGAGTGTAAAAAAACGTTTTTTTTTAAATTTCGTTTAAAAAGACATCTTAATATTGTGAGAATTATAATTTGACTGGATACCATTTTAAAGTGAAGGTCTTGGTTGGGGGTTTGGGTATGGGAAGCGTGGCTTGCGATTGTTTCAAGGGATAGGATGGGGCTAAGGTTAGGGGATAGGAATGGACAGGAATGGGAGTTCGGGGGTCACCCCGTAAATAAAAGAAATGTCTATAATACATTAGATAGATTTAAGAATAATAGGTATGGGAAATGAGTTCTGTATGTTTTTTTAACTCGCCTTATTATGCCATAAAAGTCCACTAGATGGCAAACCATGACAGACAAACAATATACAATGTGAATGTCTAAACGTTTTTCTCATGTAGGTGTTAAGTACCGAAAAGGACGTTAAAAGGCTTAACGACCTTTTCAGTACTTAAGACCTATTCTGAAGGTGGCGCATTCTTCCGAAATCGGAAGGAATGCGCCACTTTTGGAATACATGTGGCGGTTGCTAGGATGGGTTGGAAACCAATCTATCAACCGCCACATTCGTAAACTGGCTTTTTGTAAGCCTATTCTTGTGGCACTCCTCCAGTTTAATATGTGCGCTAAACTAGCGCACATTTACGGTACCCTTTTGGTGCCGTTAAACTGGAGGAGTGCCACAAGAAGCCTTGTTTGGTGTAAATTGAAGTGTTCATGGGCACTTTCATGTAAAGCAAGCACCTTCAACGTTGCTGCAACGTTGAGGCTGCTTGCTTTGGTGTACATGAAAGTGTTCATATACAACACACGGGTGTATATGAACACTTTCATTTACACCCGTGTGTTGTATATGAACACTTTCATTTACACCAAAGGGAGCAGCTTCAACATCCTGCAATGTTGAAGCTGCTCACTTTGGTGTATAGGAACTGTGTTCTCGGCAGCATTTTTGTAAAATAACGAATATATCGTTATTTTACAAAAATGCTGCCGAGATTGGATTGTGCCCGTAACCCCTTGAAACAGGCGCAATCCACATAAATCACTGTTGTGCTCTCGGAGGCCCAGGCCCACTTGAGAATAGCAGTAGAGCCTGGGTGTCCTCTTTTGGGGCAGTAAATCGTGCTGTTTAGCACCTTTACTGCGCCAAGATGAGAATAATGTTTAATGTTTTATGTTAAAAGCTGTTTTCCGGTGATTTAATGACCTACAACCGACTTTAGTAAAACCAGGTCAATAAATCTGAGTCTAACTGGCAGCAGATGTATTACTATATAACAGCTGTGACAAGGCCAAGCAGAGAACCCTCCTAAATCCAATAGCTTTTCACTTTTGTCACTGAAAGCTGAAAGTCACACTTGCTTAATACCGGCAGGTAGCCCACCACATTTTAACAATTGATTTTGCAGACATAAATGACTGTTATAACTCAATTTAACGTGACAACAATGTTGGTAACACAGAGCACTCCTGTACATGTTCTGCTCCACGAATGGCAGACATAAGTGTCATGCCTACATATACTGGGCCTCCTTAAGATTTCAGCGGTGTGTGAAAAAAGTAATGGATTTACCGCTACTTTGACTACACGGCTGCATTCACATTTTAACATTCAAGCAGAGGATTTACCTAAATTTTAAGACCATCAATCAATGTATTACCGCTTGCGGTAAATCTACCAAACATCCCCCAGAGAGTCCTATGGACTTCACAAATGGGGATATACAGTGTCACATTTTGATTGTATTTTCTACGGGTGTCTTGTACGTTATGTTCCCATTTTTTCACTACATTCCGGTGGTTACATTTATGTTTTTACAAAAGCATGTTAGGAATGCACTGGATTATTGATTCAGACACAAGACGTGAGAGGATTAATGTTGAGTGGTGTTTCACAATTTTATACTCATGTCGAATTCAGAGGGACACGGGCACATCTCATACTGACTGGGTTACATTCTATTGATTTGCGTTAGACTTAAGATAGTGTTATTTGTACACTGCAGTTTAGAGAACTACCAATAGAAGTGTTTTGTCTATCTCTATAGTAGTTTTGTCCATGGGACATTGCACACTTTATGCAAGGAGCGGGGTTTCACAGCTGTTTGAAAGAGTATTAGTGCGCCACTAGACACAGATGAATGATTGTGAAGTAAGCTACTGTGAAACTTTCTTTATTTTACCATTTATTTATTGCTGTCACATTTTAGATGGTCTTATTTTTATAGGTAGGTCACAAACTACCATTAGAAATATGCTGTCTACCTTCAAATTAGTTTATTCCATGTGACACTGGGCGCCATATTTAAGGAACAGTGTGACACAGTTTGAAACGCCATTGTTGTGTCGATAGACACAGGCACAGGCTAATGATTGGTAGGGGCTGTGAATTTCACTTTACCCTTGATGTCAAGTGTCCATACAAGAGGCAGTGTGATGGAGATTAATTGACCTTTGTTTATGTTCTTTTATCCAGAATGTGAAGTCTTTTGAGCGCGAGACTCTATGGCTGCTTTATGTGAGGTAATCTTTTATGTTAAGGGACAGTGTACTGTGAAAGGGTGACGGTAGATCTCGTTATTTTTGTTGACACTACTTGTGTGCACGTGGTTATGGCAGCGGTAGGTCTTTTCCATGTTGATTTGTATGAAATTGGACATTCTGTTTTTTAGTGTGAAACGGTAAATTACAATATTCATTTACTCTTTGGTTTCTTTAATTTCCTGACTACACTTGGCTAACAGTGGATTTAAGAACCACGACTTTATCTTATATTTGGAGTTTGTCTGTCTGAATACACTTTCAAATTACTAATGTATGAGAAGACCTAAAACTGCAAGTACAATGTATATTTTGTTTTCTATAGCTGACAGTCCCTGAAGAAGAGTTTTTGACTGGCAACACGTCAGACAGACAGCACAACTGAGCTTGCTGGTCATGGATAACTACAGATTTGTATCGAGCTCTGTTTTTGTTGTCTGTAAAGTTAGGTAAAGAATATGTTAATCAAGATTTGTAAAATCCATGTTTTACATGTGACCAATTGATCAACAAATCGAGCTATCAAATAAATGGTCGTATTTCACAAAACCTGTAATTAACAATAAGTAATTACTTAGCATACCGGCATATTTTAGGGCAGTGTGCAACACGTGTTCAGAGCACTCAAGCGGTGTGATCACCTATTTTTTATCTGCTCTGATCCTTGGCTCTGTAGGATCGTTTGATTGCGAGCACCCCCAGTTTTAATGACAACATTGATTTTTTTTTAAACAGAGTAATTGAAAAGGAGAGCAGGGACACCGCCCCCTTGTTTCTCACACAATATACACTGTCCTACCAACACACTTAATCCCGTGGTAAAGCCATGGGACAAAGTGGTGGTAACGGTAAATGAATTTGGCAGTAAATTGGTCGGATTTAACACCGATTTACGATTTACCACCAAACTTAAAATGAGGCTGACTGAGTTGTAGTGGCTTCCATCTATCTGAAGTCAAAAAAGGATTTCCACTGAGTTGAGTTATATAATCAACCAAGGGACACTTTGTGGGGGTGTCACGAGGCTGACTGGGACTAATAAGAGATGAATACAGAATTTATGATTCAAGATTTGGGGTTTTGTTGAGATTGGTTGCAGAACCGCGCCAACTTCAAAATATAAAAAGGCAATTTAACAACAGGCTGGCTTTTCTCAATTCACAACACTAGTCTCTGAGTTTGCAAGTACCTCTCCCAAACCCTCACAGGAAGGTGTGAGCAAATCTCTGCACTCACGGTCTTGGGGGTGTGAGTATCACACTTCTTTCTTAGCTTTTGTTACATGCAAGCTTTGGTGCTTCACATCTTCTCCTTGGCTGCCGGGAGACCGCTTTTCCGGGTTGGAACTATCCACGAACATCACTCACTAGGCCTGGGTGCTAGAAAAGGGGAAGGCTGGGTGTTGGTGGAAAAAGCCCAGCACTGTTGCAATCGAACCAGCAACCTGGACTTTTCTACAGGCTGGGCTCCTACTCTTTCAACGCCTCCTTGTTTTAGGGTCCTGGTTCTGGTTCCCACCACCTGTATTTGTCTACCTCCCTAATGAGTCAGAATGGTCTTGTGGACTTGCACTAGGAGAAATGCCGTCAGGCCTAGTATGCTAGCTACTTTTTAGTTAGATCATTCGGAAACCTCAAGGCCTAAGAATGACAACTGTATTCCCTTGCTTCCTTCCTGCCTTGAAGCGCTTCACTTGTGCATACGCGCTGTATAAATGAACAATTACAATTTGTGCCTCAGGAAAACAGTTCTTCCCTTTCATATTAATTCATTCCTTTGCCTCCTCTCTCGGTTCTACCTCCCCTCCATCTCCACCATGCCTCGACAAATGCTTGTATTTCCAGCCATTTCTCACTTCCCTCCTGCTTGGAGTGTGTCTCCCCCACCTTGATCTCCTTATCTCCATCTCTTCTCTTCCCACCTTCTTCCTCTTCTCCTCCTCAGACTTATTCTTTACCTCCTCCTTGTCCCTGTTCTCTCCCCCCAACTCCTCATGTCCTGTGATATTCCTACTTCCACCCTATCGTTTTTTCCTCCACACCAACCTCTGGGCTTTCACGCCTCAATTTTCCCAATGCCCCCTCCGCCCTCCCCCACCATTGTCCTCCTCTGTCACTTTCCCCTAAGCAACTTCTTCCTTAACCAATTCCCCTTCCTCCTGCCTCCTCGCCACCTTTCCCCAGCTTTCTTCCTTCTGCTCCTGATTCCTCAGCTCGCCTCTGCAACATTTCTCCACCCTGCTACTGCTCACTCTCCAAACCCCCCAACTTTCTCCCTGTCCCTGGTTTTTAGATGAGGACGTAGCCCCACCTTTGTGGGCCTCCCTCTTCTACCAGCCTCTCTCATACATGGATCAGCAGTCTCCGCCTTTAAGTAGGCTCTCACACAAGCATGGAGAGGATTGGGATCATGGAAGCTATACACGCTGCTGTCTCACACTAACTTTCCCACCTGCAATATCCGACCAGCAAAGTAAAGGACCTTTCAGCAATCCCTTTCACTCAGTTAAGATCGTCTTGTAAAACACAATGGGCCTCATTAGGAGTGTGGCAGCCGCGGAATTAACGGGCCCGTTGTTAGCATCCTCCCCATTCCCATTGAGCCCTGCGGGGGCTCAATGGGAATGGGGATGTACCGAGTCAGGGTCCAGTGAAAAGGATTTACCGGGCCCTCCAAGGTCGGAATGGCCCGGTAAATCCCCTTTTGCGGGACCCGGACCCGAGTTTAGAGGCAGCCATGCCCTTATTAAGGGTATGGCTACCTCCAAACTCGTAATGAGGACCAATGACTTCATGTTTTTATACTTGTGCTTTCCACGACTGCATGTTATTGGGGCCTCTCCTACTAGGCACCTGCTGGGGCATTTCTATTTTAGTAGTAGGTCACCCTGACATTTCCAGTTGGAAAAGGGGTTTGGTGTAGCAACAGGGGATTGTTATATCAGCCCGTCCATGAAAGGGACAGTACCACTTTGTGGCTTCATGTGCCGAGGCCCTGCCTCACGACCAGGGAATGATGGGGGTGCCCAGGGGATCCACCCCATGCCACCGCTAGGCCTAGCATGGCACATCTGGTGGCAGCACCTTGTCCCCTTGGCTATCCCACCTCCTAGCCCCAGGGCCAGGCAAGGGAATTTTCACAGGTGATAGATATAAATACCCTTTCCTTCATAAATAGTGCCCTCCCAGCCAGCATCAATCAAGCAGAGTCCCTCTAATACACTGTCACATGGTATTTTCCAAAGACATTTTCAAATAATCTGAATTTAGAAGATTGTTAGCCAATCGGAGAGACTCATAAGGGCTTAGATAGATATTTGGTTATATATTCAGGAATCCATTTCAAGGAGGTTTGTGGTCAAAATGGGAATAAGGCAGACGCCTTCGGGACCCACGAGGCTGCATCTTTGGTACCCTTTCCACTGAACTTGCAAGATTTGTGCTTCATATCCTGATTTGTAGGAGGTGGAGAGTGTAACACGGTTTAGGGAAATTTGCTGAAAAGAGTCAATTTCAGAAACGTTGACCGGTTGAAAGCAGAAATGAGGAGATTGTGAGCCAGTGGGGAGGGCTCACTAGGGTTGACGTGCACCTGTGAGTGTGCACTTGCCACTGAGCTCTGTGCTCACACTGAAGGCACATGTTTGAATGCCCACATCAGTGCCCTAATCCTGCTTTACTTCAGAGGTTGATAGATTGAGCACAATTAAATTGGGGAATTGTAATGGCTATTTTTTCATAGTGCTATGAAAGGCAGAACTACAGCAGCAGGCACTAGACACGCTAGGGAGTGTGTGAGGAAATGTGTATACAGTGCATTGCTGGGCAGAGCGCCTCTTGGCACTGATCACCTCCTGCAGGAGAGGTGTAGATATCAAATACGGAGGGTTTTTTCAGAATGCTATGTAAATATAATGGGCCTCATTCCGCGCCGGCCGGTATCCTGGTGGTAGAGCCACCTGGATACCGGAATTTGGTACTTACCTTTACTGGCACACGGTCCGACGGATTATGAGTGCCGGCGGGACGGTGTAAATCCCTAGTCATGGAGTCCCATGAGGGGATTTTCCCTCATTACGGTAATGAGGGCTTTTTTGGCCGGTAGGGTGCCTGGCTTACCTTCAGCATTTAGCTGGCGGTAACCCAGGTGCCCCACCAGCAAATCCGTAGTCGGGCGGTCCAGTAACATACCGGTCCACGAATACCGGCACATTTTTACCAGAACACCCGACTCGCAATGAGGTCCAATGTTTGTTCTCGTCCAGTGTTTTGATTTCCTGGCTGTTACATATTGCTTAGGTACCATGTTTGGCAAACGCTTGGCCTCTTTTATGGAAGAAATAGGCAGTGCAGCAACTAAAGATGCCTGCATAGGATTTTATACAAACAAATATAATTCTGTATTTTTTAATTTGGCAGTCTGATTTCCCAAAATTCTAACAATTTTTATTTTATTTTTGCATTTTTAAAGCGCTCACACAGCCAAGAGGCATCGAGGCGCTGGTAGAGGAATATGTCTTAGTTGAGTATTTATACCCAGGGATTGAACCTGTGTTGCTTCATGTCATCTTGTTTCCAAGGCGAGCACGTTGCCGCTGAGCTATCCTCCAGGGATGAATTTCATTGAGGGTTGGGTTCAAAATCATAATACGGGAGGCAGGCAGCAAGACTGCGTGACAGATAGGAAACTTGGATCATTTATGTATTTTCCAGGGAGATTTGTCATCACAATTATATCCATTCAAGAAACAGTGGGATTTCATGACTGTTAGGAAGATTGCATAATTTGAATATATTTCAGGGAGATTTGTCACTGCAATTATATCCACTCAAAAACGAGAGAGACGTATTTGTATTTCTTTCAGGGAGATTTATCACGATCGTGTACATTCAAGAACCATTGAGATTTCGCGTCAGTTAGAAAAACTGGATGGTGATTGGATGCAGGGAGATTTGACACAATTATACGCATTTAAGAACCTGTGTGATTCTATGATGGCTAGGAAGATGGAATATTTTCTATTTCTTTCAACGTGATTTGTGCCAAATCTTTCCATTCAAGAACCAGAGTGATTTCATGATGGTAAAGAAAATTGGATAATTTGTATTTCTCTCAGCGAGATTTGTGACAATTCTCTGCATTCACGAGGATTTGGTATCGCGTGGACATTGCACACCATCCAGGAAACGCGTATTGAACTTAAAAGAAACGTATCTGCTGAGCAAAGCCTCTCTTTAGCAGTTTGTGTAAACAATCAACTGCTCCTGTACTGTACCCTAAACTCTTTCCCCGTGTATCTAGCTGTGTTTACTCCCAGCCCCCCCAAGCCTAAATGCCTCATGACTAGACCCCAATGGTTCGGCCGCCCTGCCTGTTAGGGAGAATTCTCAGAAATGTGGCAATTCGCTCTACCTTAGAGACCCCCAGCAACTTTGCTGGATTTTGAGGACTTGATTTGTTTTACCTGGAAAGAGTGAGACCCCTTTTCCCACTCTCTCATGTATTTTAATGTGATTTCTGAGCTTTGTGTTTCTTTTGGTTATGGATCCTGGCAAACTCCATAGGCATCATCTTTTACATTGTGGCACACAGCACCTTTAGTGCAGTGGCACAGGGAAGTCTCTAAGATTTCCCAAAGGTTTGAATACATTCTCTGGGATACAATAGGGTGGTGGAGGTGTTAACCTACTATCCCCTTTGTCTAGCTTCTCAGGTAACATTTTTATGTTACCCTTTCTTCACAGAAATGCTGGTGGCAGTGGATTCGTTCGCAGCTGCTGTAAAGCACCCACGGGGGCCATTTTTGTCAAAATGGCCCAGTCTTCTTGTTTCACCATTTCTTTGTGGGAAGGTCCTTCTTGAGATTTACTCTGCGTGCCAAACCAAGTTTGGTCCCTTTGTCCATTTTGCCTTTGGCGAGATTCACAAGTGAAGCCCGCCTCTGGCTCCAGGGTGTCTGGGGTAAGCAGGAAGTGAGGGAGGTGCCCGAAACTTCCTGTGCTTAGTCTCCTAGGAGACCCAAATGCACTCTGTGATGATTGGCTGGCTGACTGTCCGGCAAGGACAGCAACCCTGCTGGGTGAGTGACAGCTATGCTGGAATGAAAGGGAGAGAACTGTATAAAAGGCAAGTCTTATGGCTTGTAAGGCAGAGTCGACCACTGGACGAAGGAACCGAAGAAGAACTTGAAGAGGACGCCTGCTGCAACTCCTGGACTGTTGGTTTGCCCAGAGAAGCCCTGCGGCAGTGCCGAAACGCCAAGTTCGCATCGACAGAGAAGCCCCTGCAAGGTTGACTTCTCTCCTTGAGTTGGTAGGACCAATCAACTCCAAAGTAAGCCACCTGGACATCCATCTCAGAGCTGATTGAATTTCCACAGAGTTGCTGCTGGAAACCGTAGAGCCAGGGCGAGGAACACCAGTTTGTGTGCGTTGCTTTGAAGTTGGCCAAGAGCTTCAGGAAGATCCTCCAGACTCCCAGGAAGCAGGACTGACCGAGTCTGAGACCCCTCAACTTAGTGCGCGACCCCAGAAGCAAGGAACGTCCATCTCGACAACCAGGAACCGCGGTGTTGCTATTTGCGGTACATGCTAGAAGCAGAAACACTGAACAGCCACTGAAAGTTAAGATTGCCGGTTGCAAGTTTTTTGACCATCCCAGTGCAGTGCAGGAGTCCCCCGGCATCCTCCCTCTTGTCCCCACGACTGAGGCCCAGGAACAGTGAGATCTGCAGAGCTGCACAGGAACAGGAGTCAGCCTGCTACATCCTTTCTTAATTTTAAAGCTACTGTACAAAGTCTAAGAGAATTTACCTCTTGCTGTAGAGTTGCTTGCATCTTCTACTACTCACAAGACTAACAGCTTGTGGCCCTACATTGATTAATCTTTTCCTTCAAAGACTTCTGAAACATTGTGCAAAGACTTTTCTGCCCATCTTCAAAGAAGTGCTTCAGCCCATATAGACTCTTGTCTATTGACTTTGGTTTAGCCTGTTTTAGCTGAATTACTCTTATTGGGGGATCTGAAAGTATTTGCCTGCTTAAGAAATATTTGTGGTATCTTGTTTGCTCTAATAATCTTTCCCTTTTTACTTGCTCTTAACTAATTCTGAATGCCAACAGTAATACATTAATGTAAACAGCACCTTAGCAATTGAAGTCACCTGAGGGTGTAGGTCTCTGCTGTATTCCATCCCAAATGGGTATTTACTGATTCTGAACTAAGAGATTGTGTAATTTTGAAGTGTTTTTTGGTGGTGTTTAACAGTGGTCCCTTCTGAAGAAGGTTTATATTAACTGACAGGTAAATAAATTAATAATTGTTTTATCAAGAAACCATGTGTGTTAGTGCCTGCTTGAATACCTGTCACTGTGAACCTCTGTGTAACTCCCCTACAGCTCACATTGACCCCTCTTGAGTTAAGTCTGGCTACTCTACCACACTACCAACCAGTGTAGTACAGACTTATACCAAAGGTTGGGTTTCTACTGCCAGGAGGTCAGGGTTGTTGTAGTGCACCCTACGGGTACTGCATACAATCTTGCCTAACACTGCCACATTCCCCAATGCCTGCCCTTATCCATACGCCACCACCACATTCCTTCCATATCAACCGACATCAAACTCCTATCTTTCCTGCATTACCATCATTCATACATCTTCGCTCTCGCTACCTGTCCCTCATTCTGACTCTCTGATTAGTAGTGCCCCATTACCAGCCTCTGTGCATCACATATGTCTTTCGGTACTGGCCTGCCATTACCAACCTCAATCCACCTAGAAAGTCACAAAAGTAAGGGAGCCATATTGCTTTGTGTTGAAATGTTGTTCCGGAGTATTGGTGTATACTGTGAGAAAGCCTGCTTCTTTGTGTTTTCCTCTTCGCACGTCTTAATTTGAAGTTTGGTCGTATTGTGTCTTCTTGTGTTGCATTAGCCTCCAGAAATGGTAGGGGGCCTTGGTGGTAACTTCTTCAGGCTATCCTGAAGGTGACGCATACTTGGATGAGCAGCCAATGCAGTTCTTTGAGGGTGAACGTGGTGTCAGGATAGTTCTTTGTGGGTAATGAGATGGGATATGGGTTGCTGGATGGCTTTCATAAGGCCAAGTTGGGGGCTGGGATGCATGAACGGAGGGCATTGCTGTCATCCAGCAGTGAGCAGGAAAGGGCATGTACAAATGTTGGAAGTCTGTAGTCGGGAATGCGGGCTTGATGCTGTGAAGGTGGGTGAACTGGTACCAGAATCTATGAGATTTATTGAAGATGGAGGTGTTGAGGGAAACATTGGCATTTATGATGAATCTCAGAGATTTAGCACTGGGAGCGTGGCGCACAGTGAATCCTAATTCAAATCTAATTTCACAGAACAAATTGCTTCTTCAAAGGATCCAGCTTTAAATAGACACTTGACATCCATGCCTTTTCAACGATGAGTCAGGTTTTCAATCGATTGTGGCCGACAACACAGTCCTTCATCAGTTAGAGCTGCACCTCAGCCGTATGTTGGTGTATCATAACATTGCAGCTGGCCTGAAGTTCCTCCAGCCGTGGCAAGATTCCTCTGTGACATACCCTGTGTGCTACTATGTAACAGCCTGGTCTGGTGCATCTAGATGAGCTGGTGTTTGTTAATCAGAAAAGAAGTAAGCCAGCATAGTTCAGACTCTTCAATTCAAATGCAAGAGGATATTACTTTGATAGGATTCTTGTTGTCCAATGTGTTGAATGTGTCAGAGAGGTTGAGCAGGACCAGAAGGCCTTGGTCTCTATTATTTCTATGTATATGAATGGTAATGGTTTGTCAAGGACCTTATGATGAAGGGTAGGTGTATGAAGGCCTGGTAGTTGGCTAAGTCAGTGTGGATCAAGTGTGGGCTCATTGTTAAGCAGACAAATCTGGCCAGTCCGCAATGCATTGGAAAAAACCCTTGGAAGTGAAAAGCATTGATGATTTATACAAGTGATGTTAGTGCTTTTCCTGTAATTTCTTGTGCACTGGAGGAGTTGAGGATGATGTCTTCATGGTAGATAACTTTGAGCAGATGCAAGGGTTTTTCATCAAATTTGAGGCATGTGAAGGTCTTGAGGTTGGTCCATTTGGAGTTCTTTCTTGAAGGAATGGACAGAATGTTCGACATGAGTTTGGAGATGCCAATGTGCCGCCTGATCTTTTCGATTTTGTCTGTGAATGGCAATGATTACGGGATTCATGGTTCTGGTATATTGCAATGTTTGATACCCTTGGATATGGCACAGCTTTTACTGAAAGACTTGGCGATCGTCAATAAGTCAAATCTGCCTTTCCACCTCTCTGCTGAGCAGAGTGTTTGTGAAATGGTGCAGTCTTGTTGCTGAGTTTTTTTTGTTGCCAGATTTGTTCTTGGTTGCTCATGGAGCATTTTCTGAGGGTGAATTCCTATACATCCTTTGGTATATTGGGCTGAGGTCTCTTGAGGTGTTGTTTAGGTGGTTAATGGTTGTTGTCTGTGTCCATCAGGGTGAGGTTGAGTGGATAGTGTAGACCCTTGGCATTTGCTTTGGGATGAGAGTGGGCTGCCAGGTAGAGGAGGTTATCTTCTAGAGCTTCTTCAAGCACTTCCAAATGGAGGTTCTTGAATGAGAGAGGAGGAGTCTTGGTCAGTTTATGTTGGCTATCATGGTTGGAAGATATGTGAAGCAGGAAAGACATGCCAGATTGGTCCGTTCACGGCAGAGGTGCAGCAAGTAGGCAGTGGATCACAGTAGAGGCAGCAGGGATTCTATGTGAACATCTTGAAAATGAAATGGTAGGATGTGTACATCTTAAAAAAAAAGAAATCATAAATGATAGATTTGCTATCAATTCCATTTACGCGCAACAATGATTTGTGTCCTTCTATATTTCTTCATGCCAAACTGCTTCCACCTTTAAGCACTGTTATATCATCTGTTATATATGTAATGATAGACAATGTGTCTACTTGAGAAGAATGAAAGTCTGAGTCGCCTCGCCTTGCCGCAGGATTCAAACGTGCAAACTAGAGGCTAGCCCCATCTCAGAGACCAGCACTTGACTCATGAGCTTTCCACCGGGATCTAGAATTTAAAAATCGAGTAGCTTAAATGTGTTTAAAGTAGATTGGCATGGAATGTGTTTTGGAACAAAGAATGGTCCAGACCACATCAGCCAATCCTGCCTTTCTCTATCCTTTATGACCCATTCTTTACCTGGGGGGTCGACCGCCGATATCCATGACCTCTCCTAAGACTTGCCCAATAGCTCTGTCCTTGGCTGCCTCAAGTCTTTCCCCTTCATCCTGCCTCGGGATGTTTAATTTAAAATTCAACTTAATGGTTCATTCTGCATTTTTCAGATTCTAGATCTGGTGTTTTTCAGATATTTCATTTAATTCCTAAAGCCGTCTATATTTTTAATTCAAGAGTTTCAGAAGTTACTGGTACAGACTGTCATGTCAAAAGGATTGTTAGTTTTGGGTTGGCCCCTGTGACAAGTTGTTTAATGTTCATGGTGTTCAGTGGGTCGAAAATTAGATCTTGGGTGTTTGGCAGGTTAAAGTCTCTGGGAAATTCCTGTTTGAGTGTACATCGGCTGCTGTCACCGGTCTGTGACAGCTACTGTGCTGTGGGCTGTTGGTAGATCAGCAGCTGGAAGGTTGCTGCATGAGGTGGGGAGTTGCATATAAGGTGTTCCATGGTGTTGAGCATGGCGAATTCATTAAAGTTGTAGGCCCATATGGTCTTATAAATGTTCACCACTGGTTTCTCTCACTGAGGCACTACCTATGAAGGTTAACTGGAGATGGGTGATAGAGTTAATGCTCGCCTGAGTTTCGGCACTGGGTCTGTGCCCCTCACCCAACCCAATTCCTTCCCACTGCTGGTTTCCTCTGTTCTATTACCTGGCATGATCTTAGTGTAATTATAACTATTATTATGATGATCAGTTATTTATAACGCGCTTAATACCCAGGGATCGAACCTGTGTTGCTGCGCGTCATCTTGCTTGCAAGGCGAGCGCGTTGCCCCTGAGCTATCCTCCCGAGTGTTGTGCTATAGTGTCTCCACCTGACTCGCAGAGCAGATATGGGCCCCTATTTAAGAAAACGCAGTATCCAACAACAGTATTTAAATGTTCTGATTCAGTCCATATACACTGCAGGACTACTCTTGCCTTCTACTCAGTAAATACATGAAGGACCTTCAAAGCAGAACAGTGTTAAGTGTCTTTTATTTATTTTAAGTAATCTGCAATACATATAGTGCATAGTATTCACTCGGGGGCTTACCCACTATATGTTGTAGAACCTTCCTACTAAATGGGGATATAGTGTATGCAGTAAAACCAAAGAAAGGTCACTATCTCTCAGTAAAAACCGCCTGTGCCCCTACTCACACCCAGGGACTCTTGCTATCAACCTCAAAACAAATACAAGGTGATAACACTAGGCCAACAAAATTGTTTCATTATATAAACACAAGTACATTTTATTAATTCATCAGAGCGCAAGTCTAACCACCTGCTGGTTCATATCGAGAACCTTACAAACAAAACCACAAATAATTATGATTTAATGCATCAATCTACAAACACAGTACAAATACAAAGTCGAGTACAAGTGACTCAACCCACACAGTGATGGTTAACTAAACCTAAGTTTCCGCTATGACCATATTAGCCCGACTTATATAAGTTTCTGTCATTACATTTTTCCTGAGAGATAGTGACCTTTCTTTGGTTTTACTGCAATGCATATGGTGGACATGTAATAAAGTGCACATTAGAGTTCCTGTTGTTTCTTTGAAGTCGTAGTTATAGTATTCCACATAATAAAGTAATCATTTCTCTTGGACACTGCAACCCAGCCAGCATGACCCTTCACGCTTTGGCGCGGTGCCCTTCGTGTGGACCCCGGGGGCAGAGCTGATCTACTGACTGCTTCAACAGAAAGAGCTACTACCTGTGCACCCCAACGGGGCATTTGCTCTGCCCAGGACACACACACTGGAGATACCGGTCCCAGCTTCCAGGATCACTTCCCACCCCGATCTGAGGAGCCCCTGGTAACTATGAAAGTGAACTTGCCAGCTGCTGTGCAGGCCCCCGACGGAGGAATAATGGGACACTGGCATGTGCTTAGGGGCAGCTGCAGCTGGAGCCCACTTGGGTGAAGCAGTAGATAGCTGGCATAAGCACAGAGAGCATGGCATATCTCTTTATAGGTCCTGTTGTCTGTCTAGGCCTGTGTGCCCAGACTCCCATGGCACCTTGAAGGGACTTGGTACAGCACTGGAACGGAAGGCGCTGCCTGGATCCAAGGTAAGTCTTCATGTAAGTTTAATCGTACAGTTCCAGTAGACATGTAGGGTCACGTGAGGTAATAAGGAGCAACCACTGGTCCATCCGCAAGCTAGCCAGCTCGCTCTCGAACGGCCATCAATGGAACAATCACTCATCACCCATGCAACATTGCACATCAAGTTTCCCCTCATATAGCACACACAGCCATGCATCAGCATGCATGCAATAGAGAGGCAAACTGCTATACGCCCTCCCCCCGCCCCCAGCCCCCTCCTGCCAGAGGCTCAAATGGAGCTACTCTGTATCTGCCCCTTTCTCTGGCAGCGCCCCCTTGTTTGTTCAGGCCATGCTTCAATGGTGCAAGAAGCATGAAAAACGGAATCCCACCCTGCATCTGGCACGGCAGGGGTCCTGTCCCTCCATAAAATGGCGACAGCCCATTTAGTGGCCTCTTCTCTAGTCCCTCTCTGCAGGAACGGAGTCCTTCTTCTGCCAGTATGCCACCCCATGGGTCAAGTCACCAAGCCCAGTTTTTCAAACACTCGTGGCTGGGCACCTTCTAATCTGCTTGGCCGTCCCTGGGGACAATGTATCCACGAATTAACCAAAATAGTAGGAAGTCCTGTAGCTTCCTAGTGGGAAATACAGCCCTCCCATTGCAAGTCTTAACTGATCAATTAAAAATTACCCTCATTTCTGTTTAAAGCTATGCAAGCATACTGACAGTTTCTCGGTTCCATGTAATAAAGTCCCTGCAAAAATGTCCCCTGACAAAAATGGAGCCGTTTTCTGCGAAGACATTATTACATTGAACATACTGCAAACCTTGTTTTTTTTTTTTTTAATGGGATCAGGGGACATCCCCGCAACCCGTCCCCATACATAATGTCACCGTATATAATGTTGCCAATGGCTATTCCGTTCCGGGAGACATTGTTTGTTTTTGTTTGTTTGTTTGTTTGTTTATTTGATAATGCGCACCAAGCCCTTGGGCAGCTGGGCGCAGCAATACAAGAAATCTTGAAACTTAGTTACAGTGCTTGTCAGGATATAGTACATATATATGAATACAAAGGTGAATTACAATACAGATTACAGTACATTTATAGTTGCAGTAGTTGTAGGGGGTAGGGTACGTAGCAGGGTCTTAGACAACAGTTATTGAGGAGTGAAGAGATTATGAATCGTTGGAACTGAGCCATTTGAGGGTGTTGGATCTGAATCTAGCGTAAGGTAGAGGGCGTCTGAGGTCAGTAGGGAGTGTGTTCCATGCTTGAGCAGCTTTAACTGGAAAGCTGGTTCCTCCAGCTGTGGTAAGTTTGAATCTAGGGATGACAAGTAAGAAGGTATTGGCAGATCTCAAGGGTCGGGAGTTGAATTTCCTAGTAATTTTTTCCGATAGGTAAGGAGGTGCCAGAGTGTTGAGACATTTGGAGTTGAGGGATATAGTTTTAAGGAGGATTCTGTCCTTTATTTTTAGCCAATGGGCTTCCTTCCTAAATTTAGAGATATGCTCTCTGTGAGGGATGTTCAGAGCAGCTCTTAGAGCATTGTTTTGCAGCTTTTGAAGTTTGTCTGTAACATACTTGTTGGCTCCTGAGTACAAGGCGTTTCAGAAGTCTAAACTAGACATGATGAGAGCATTGGCCAAGGTAATGCAGCTGGCCTTAGACAGGAATGGTCTGGCAGCACGGATTAATTTGCAGGTGTAGGCAGTGGAGGAGGAGAGGGAGTTAACTTGTTTTTTGAGGTTGAGTGAGGAGTCCAGGTAAAATCCTAGGGTTTTTACCTCTGGCATAACTTTTATGATGTTATTATCGATGTTAAAGGATGTATAGTTCGAGGTTAGTTTTTTTAGGTGAGAGTCAGATCCGAGGAGCAAGATCTCAGTTTTGTCGTCATTCAGGCAGAGCCATAGACAAGAGAGGAGGGGGTCACGTGAATCCAACCGCGGAAGGATCAAGCAGGATACATTGCTCTCAAAGTCAGAGCTCAATGAGGGGATAGGCCAGGCCAAGGATCATATAAAATCAGTCAATCTTTATTATATATATATATCTAATAACATAAAACATAATGCTGAAGTCATGATAAAACAGCATAAAATCGGACAATCAATGTTGGATCTCTCCAGTTAAAGTGCATATAGATCTAGTAAACATATTATAGGATAAAGTGAACATAAAGTGCATAGTACAATTATAAATCACGAACATATTGCACCAAGCCAAATTCCAATCTCAAAGGAATAGAAAATATTATAAATTCCAACAGACTTATACAGCCAAGAGAAAAGAAAAAGGAAAACCAAAAAAACGAATATAAGAAAATAGAAAAAGAATTAAGTAAAAGGTAGGAGCCACAACATCACAGGAATAAGGACAATCAATATTTCCTGTGAAATACAATTTTTGTCCCCAAGTGCAAATTAAATTTACAATGATATAACAAGCTAAAAGTACATCAATGAAAACCAAATTAAATGCACTGCTTGTTGCCAATCCGACCTAAATCGTCAACACCCAGTACCTAGTGCAGTTCCCAACAATCTCATGGGCTGCGTTGGTATCTAAGAACAGGTAGTTTCGACGACCTATAAATGTTGTCTAAGGCGTCTATCTCTTTACCTAAAAAGAGAGAGAAGACCTGACAGTCGTCTTCCTCAGGACAGGGCAGAATTGGTAATCATTTCTAAAGAACGCAAACAATTTCTTTGCATACAATTTTTTTCCCCCACACAGTTTTTGACAGACAATGATGGATGTCTTGATCTTATTCCATATGTTCTTTCTTCGTGTGGTTCTTCCTCTCTTTGTATGGATGGTCAATACGTTCCATTTTAGTTCAATTCACAACTGAATTTATATCAACCAGGAAAAAAACAACAAAAAAGAAAGGAAAGAAAAAAGTGTAAACCCATATGTCTATAAAAGCTAAAAACATTTAGATAAAAGATCGTTGACCTGAACTAGCAACCCCACAGTTGCTCCAACCAAGCAAAATTAATGATGTTCTCAACTTTAATTAATAAAGAACATGCACACTGTATGCTCAAACTAAGTCATTGTGTGAAGTCCTAAATGGATAGGAAGATGTAAGGGAACATATACGTCCCTAAACCCATGCCGCGGATGTACAAATAAATGGATCCGGCCAGGCAGGAGGGGGGAGAGGAAGGCCTAACAAAATCATGGCATTCACTACAATCCCAGTGGCAAGTAAAAACTACGGAGGATGGAACAACCTGACAGTTCAACATTCAACAAAGGGGAGAACCATACCTTCAAATTGGAGAAAATCGCTCTTCCTAAGTAAAGCCGATGAGGAAAGGAGCAAAGAAGAGAGAAAAAATCTCTGTAGTGGAGCAGTGATGTCTTGATTGGAGTACGGTTCAAAATTTAGGTGTACTTGATCTGGGGCCCACCTATTCAGTGTATTTCACTGTCAGCACTGCAAATCACCCAAAAAGAGAACAAGAAAAAAGACAAGAAAAAGAAAGAAAAAAGGAGAAAAAGTCAACAATCAAAGAGAAAGGGAATTGTCAACTCCAAAGACAATTCCGATCAAGAGTTCTGGCTAATCCGATGTGGGCAAATCTAATCTGCCTCAATTCATCATAAAGTTCTGGTTGGCAATTTAGGGCTGCCCAATCGAAACATCTGATTATAATGTAGGCAAAAATGGCCTGAAGATTAGACAGTATGTTGCTGATATATTATGGTCCTCAACATAAGAGGGAAAAGGGATCATTAAATACAGTTGCGTGAGTCAGAGAGATACACCCCATTGTGTTGAGACCCTATATATCAAAGATTATTAATTATTATTAAGTTCATACACAAGCTCTCATGACCACCCCATGCTGTATTCCATTGGCACTATAAATCATAGCCATGGAATACGGCAATGGAGTCGGAGGAGTTTCCTACAGTTCAATAAAACAGTAAATTGGCCTGGTCTGTGGTCCAGTCTTCCAGCATCAAAGTCGAAAAGCAATTTCTAAGAGCCCAAAAACCATTAGCGCGACAAAGAAAAGGAGAGGAGTTACTCAAAAGCGAACGGTTAGAATAGCCCCGGTCTTACTTGCGTATTTGGAGACATGCGCCTGCTGAACGCATGACGCGCAGAAATGTGTCAAAAGGCAGCCGCGGTCCCGTGTAGCCCGCTCTCGAGAGTCCAGCCATGTGTCTGCGGTCCTCGCATGGCCCCGAAATGAATCGGTCGTCCGAACGAGTGCCGCATCCACTTCCTCAAATATCAGGTCCGTTCCCCACGTGACTATAGCAAGTAGTCACGTGGCGTCGAGTGAAGCCCGGCTCTTAAAGAGACACAGTCTTCATATCGGAAAAGCGTAGGAATTGAAAAATTAGGTATTAGGTATTGAAAAACAAATGTCTTTCCCGTCTGCATAAAGGAAGACAAAGGAGGAAGGGCCGCCTCTCCATGGAAAGAAGGGGTGCCTCTCCAAACTCCCCGCACTGAGTGGGTCAGTCCACGCTAACAGCATGTATTATAATCTGTATCTGTCATTCAGGCAGAGGCCATGGGATGCCATCCATGCCTGAATGAGGATGTATATTTTGTTCACCAAAGCCAAGTCCTCTTCGTAGTTTCCCGAAAGGGTTATGAGGATCTGGGTGTCATCAGCATAATTAGTGTAACACCCAGTCTGTCCAACTTGTCAAATAGTGGCTTGGTGAAGATGTTATACATAGTGGGTGAGACACAGGATCCCTTTGGGACTCCACATGTTATTTGGATGGGATCGGCACAAGAGGAGGTAGAGAAAACTCTCATTGTCCGGTTGGGTAAGAATGATTGAACCCAAGTGATGGCTTCTTCTGTGAAGTTGGCAGCGAGTCTTAGGTGGCTGCATAGTACTACGTGGTCCACCAAGTCAAATGCCGCTGACAGGTCTAACAGTAGTAGCAGGGCAGTTTTGCCATTATCCTTTAGCTCCTCAATTTTTGTTTTAAGGTCTAGCAGGGCTGTTTCAGTGCCATGGAGAGGGCGGAATCCTGATTGTCGTGAACCTAGTAGATAATTTGTTTCTAGGTAATCTTGAATCTGTAGATAGGCTACTCTGTCAATAATTTTAAGTAAAAAGGGTACAGTAGTGATGGGCCTGTAGTTGGTGGATATTGAAGGGTTGAGAGTTTGTTTTTTCAGTAGAGGGAGGACCCAGGATTCTTTCAGATTAGTAGGTACTGCGTTAGATTTAAAGGAGGAGTTAATTAACTTTGAAATGAAAGGGGCTAAGTCTCTAGCCTCATCTTTTATTATTTGCGCTGGGCAACTGTCGCCTTTGCAGTTGGAAGGTTTCAAGGAGAGTATAACTTTTTTGGTATCAATGATTGAGATTGTTTTGAAGCTGAAAGGTGGAGTCGTCTTGTGCCCAGCAGGCGGTGGTGCTAATTGGTCAGCAATGGGCAGAGAGTCTTTGTAACGCTCACCTGGTTCCCATGGAGGCGCGGGCGTGGTCTGGACGGCAGTGGCTTCTTCGAAGGAGATGTTCAGCACCCTGAAGATGGAGTGGGCTGGGTTCCCAAATCCGGCTTGTCTGGCACGGATGAATACCCTTCTGTGAGCGAAAAGGAAGGGTTAATACTCTGCGGGTTTTGTGTTGATCTCCCGTTCCCATTCTCACCCTCCTTGCAACCCTTCGGTAATTCCCTGTGGAGACTCACCTTAGGGATTGAAAAGGCGAGCTCTCCATCCTGCTTCTGATGCAGGGGCGCGTTGGGATCCAGTTACGTCACTGGATAGTAAGTTCAAGTTCGCTTGTCTGTTCCGGTAAATACTGTAAAAGTTTATGGCAAGCTTGAGTCTAAACTGTTCCTCATCTCTTTTGAAGGTAATGGAAGACTCCGGGCTGAGGGCGGTTTCCGTCGAAAACCTGATTTCAGGTGAGTTTTGGTGTAGGCCCACTACTGTCTTTTCCTGTCTCTTTTTCCTTAGGGGCCGGAGTTCGAGAATGCCGAAGAAATGGAGCCGGTACGAGGCAGAAGCTGAGTCCGACCTGTAAGCAGGTAAGTTTTAAAATAGTTTGTTTGCTACGGTTCTTGCATTCACTAATGTGATGTTTGCTTTTTCCCCATAGGGGCCGGGGTGCTGAAATGCCCAAGGAATGGCATCGACCAGAAGGTAAGAAGAATTAGCTTGGCGGGTAAGTGCTTCTTGGTTATTTTCCCCTTCTCACCTTGCTTTCTTCTCTACGTCTCCCCGTAGGTGCTGGAATGCTGCAGGAGATTCGGATGGGCGTCGCAGAGCCGAAGGCGCCACGTGCAGGTAAGAGAAGTGCGCTGAGATGTATGCGACGCAGTGAGTATTTAAAATGATGTCTTTTTGCAGGAACGTTGGCGCGCTGAATCCGGAATGCAGCTTTAACAGGTAAGGTTCGTTTTCACCTGTTTCTTCTTCCCTTTTCTATCCTTAGGTGTTTCCAGGATGCTGGCAGGCGTGGTCGAGGACTGGAGCAGGAGCAGGCATGGTGAGCGTCCAGCTGCTATGAGCAGAACAACGCGAAGCGTGGTTTGCTGTCTGGGCGTGGCTTAAATAGCCTTTCAAGTAGTCCCAGGTATGTATCCTTCCACTGAAGGTATGTATCCTGCCACCAGCCACACCCGTGTGGTTAAGTAGTTCCTTTTTCATCTGGAAGTTGTAGAATGATCTGCCAGGTAAGGAAATTGCAGCATGGTCTGCCAGGTAAGTTTGCACCAAACACTATTCCTTTCATATCTTGTATGAGCCTGACGCCAACGGCGCCAGGACTGAGTCCAAAGAGCCCCTACCTGGGGTGGCTGGGACTTCCCTAGTATACATGTTGCCTGCCTCTGAGGGTGCCGGGCCCTGTCTGGCTCCTTGGAGGTAGGCATCATGACAGTCTTTTTTCTTTGTTATTTTGAGTTGGAGGGAGGAGATTTTGTTTGATAAGGCGTTCTGTATATTGGTACACCAAGTCTTATCCTTCGGGACAGTGTCGACTGGTTGTATTGGGGATTCCATTTCACGGAGGATGGAGAATAGTTCCTTTGTATTTGATTGAGCCTTTGTGATTCTGTGATCAAATAGTTATTCTTTTTGTGTTGATAATTTCTTTCTTGTAATGTTTGGAGAGTTGGACTAGCTTGGCTTTATTGTTATCAGTAGGCGAGTTGCGCCAGATGGCTTGTCATTTTCGTTTCTGTTTTCTTAGTTCATTAAGTTGGGGGGGTGAACCAGGCATTCAAATGTGCTTCCTGTTTGCTTTTGCGTAATTTAATGGGGCAATAGTGTCTAATGCCTTGGTCATGGAGTGGTTGAATATGTCCACTAGGATGTCTGGGTTAGTATTATTTTCCAGGTTGTTGATGGTGGGGAGGAGGAGGGGGATGAGTTTTTCAGCAGAGATGTCTTTTTTACTTCTGGTGGGTAAGGAAGGTAACATGCTAATAGTTTTGGGGGTGAGGAGATCTAGTGAGGCCGTAAAGTTAATCAGGTAGTGGTCAGTCCAGGGTTGGGGGATAATGTCTGTAATGGTAATGTTACAGTTAAGTTCAGATACCCAGTCGAGGGTTCTACCCTTGATGTGAGTAGGTGAAAGGACATTTTGGGTGAGCCCGTGGTCGTTAAGTAAGGCTGTTATAGGGTGGGCATGCTTGTTGTCTGGGTCGTTGTAGCCGATGTTAAAGTCGCCCATCAGTAGGGTTTGGGAGTGATTTTTGATATTGTTCGCTATGAGGCTGGTGAGGTCCTCTTCGAAGGTTCCTAGTGGTCCTGGGGGCCGATACATGGGGTGGATAGTCAGTGTTCAATTGTTAGATAGCTGCAGTTTGGCTGTGAGTATTTCACAGGATAAGCAGGGAGGCGAGTTAGTCAATCTAATAGGTAGGGTATTGTTAAAGATTATAGCTAGGCCACCGCCTTTAGTTTTAGGTCTGTCTGCTCTGAGTATTTGGTAACTGTCAGGTATAGCTAGCATCAGGGTCGGACCTGCCGCCTCGTGGAGCCAAGTTTCTGTGATGGCAAGTAGGTCCAGATTGCCATTACTTAGTATGTCAGAAATTTCAGGTGCATGGGCTACCATAGATCTGGCGTTGATAAGAGATCCAGTTAGTGTCAAGGTGCTTTTAGTAGTCAGATTTTGTGGTAGTTTGATTGGGAGTTGGCCTTGATTTAGGTGCTTCTTTGTATAGGAAAGGGTAGGCACCGGGCTTGGGATTACTTTATTGGTTACTTGTGCACACTTGGCTGAGTAGTGTTGGGTGGGGGGGAATCCAGTAGTATTATTGTTTCTTTTGGGTTCGTAGATACAGGGTAATCCTGCTTGAAGTCTAAAGTTTCTGTCCAAGGGAGGGCTTGTATTTAAGGAGGTGGAGGCCATGGTAATGAGGAGCGCAGCTGTAAGTGTGATGGTCAGGGCTTTTAAGTTTTTACTCATGGTGTTGGGTACACCTGGTTTCAAGGTCCTCAGTAGTGATAGAGAGTGACCAGTATGGATAGAAGTAGTGAGACTAAGGGTTCACCTGGGTTCCGGGGTGACACTAGGGGGCTAGAGGTGCATGTGCAGGCGCAGACACAGTTGAGCAGTAATGTTACCTGAAGTCAGAATAGACAATGGGCTAAGAATGGAGTGTGCGGTCTGAGCAGTAGGGGGTAACCTAAGTACACGATTCACTGATAAGGCTGAAGTGGCCTGTGCAAGCAGTACAATACAATTGATCAACAGGGTTCACTTAAATTCGAACTTTGCAGATAGACTAAAGTGGCATGTGCAAGCAGTACAGATGACCTACAGGGTTCACCTAAATTCGAACTTTGCAGATAGGCTAAAGTGGCATGTGCAAGCAGTACAGATGACCTACAGGGTTCACCTAAATTCGAACTTTGCAGATAGGGTAAAGTGGCATGTGCAAACAATAAAATGACCAACAGGGTTCACCTAAATTCGAAGATTTGCACATAGGCTAAGGTGGCATGTGCAAACAATAAAATGACCAACAGGGTTCACTTAAATTCGAACTTTGCAGATAGGCTAAGGTGGCATGTGCAAGCAGTACAGATGACCTACAGGGTTCACCTAAATTTGAAGATTTGCACATAGGCTAAGGTGGCATGTGCAAGCAATAAAATGACCAACAGGGTTCACTTAAATTCAAGATTAGCAGATAGGCTAAGGTGGCATGTGCAAACAATAAAATGACCAAGAGGGTTCACCTAAATTCGAACTTTGCAGACAGGCTAAAATGGCATGTGCAGTTGGCTAGCTATGTTTGCATGGATACAAGGTTAGCGTTAGGCTAGGAGTGGCATGTGCGATTTAAGCATTAGAGTCTAGGTGCAAGAATCACGGGTAGGTCTGAGTGTACTGGTGGGCACAGTTGCACAGCGGGGTTCACCCAGTTTCGCAACGTGGCTAGGTATAAGGATACAATGCTTGGACAATGTGTGCGTGCAGCACGGAGGGGTCGCCTAAGTTAAGAATCTATGTAAAGGCATCTTGGGCATTATTGGTTGTCGATGCTATGAGAATAATGTTTCAAGGCAGGTATAATTTCCTTTACTTTCTGGGCTCTCAGAGGAGGCTGATACTGCTGGCATGGGATAGGTGTACCAAATACCTTGGGCGTTATGTTCCGTATAGTTACTAGTAGCTCCGACTTTTGAGGCAGTAAGTGTTGCAATGCAGCTGCACTGCGAACTTTAAGCCAGACAGGTTAGCTTCTGAGGTAAGGAAGTCAATAGGTAGCCTTTCCGTCTTAGAGCGTGATTATGACTCTTACCTATGTTGATAGTAAAGGTCATGGCTCACAGGTCAGGCGAGGAGGGGGTTCGAGGAGCAGGGTTCCCAGCCTAGCCTCTAGCTATTCTCAGGACATTATGTATGGGGACATTATGCATAGGGAAATTATTACCTGACACCAGTCTCTCTTCATCAGCCATGATCCATCATATGCTACAAGTAAGTCTCAAACGGGAATTGCCTTTTAAAAAATATCTTTCACACGGTAAGGCTCGAAACATTTGCCCTAGCCAAAAAGTGGCAGGTTCTGGTGCGTGACCAGTAGCAATAGGTACTGGTCACCCACCCGAATGCTCGCCCACTCAGGTCCACAAGCCAATCAGCAGACGCCTGCCCTTTCCAGCCCATCAGATCTCCATTTAAGAAGGCCCTAAAGCGTGCATCTCGCGTGGAAATCTGAAAACAGGGGGCAAAGAAGAAAAGGTCGGCGCCGTTCGGAGCTGTTCAGGCCGGTCAGGGGTCAGAGGCCATGCTCCACGCACCTCCAGGTAGGTCTGGCTTTCAGGTGCACCACACCACACACACCACTCAAAATCCCTACTCTCACTCGCTTGGAGTTGGTGCTTAGGGTGTAGAGTTTGTATAGCTATATTTGAGTATAGTGTACAGATTAGTATAACTTATTTCAATGCGTGCTTTGAACAAACGATTTAGTTTTAGGACACATTTAAGTGCAGGAAAGATAAATTGATGCATGTGGATTTAAAAGTGAAAGAAATAATGTTTAAAAAGGAAATGTGATACTGTAGGTGCGAAATACATTGTTTTTAAACCATACTTGTGTTGTAGTCATCATTTATATAGCGCCATTTCCCCATTTGTATGGCCTCAATGCGCTTTGGGGTTGGAACGCCCTCGGGTTCCGAAGTCCAGGTATGGAAAAGTTCAAGGAGGAGGTTTCAGATGCTTGTGTGCATTTGGCCAACATTATGACTTAGGAGAGCTGGCGAGACTCCAGTAAGCAACTCAAGAGGTCAGGCACGTGGGTGGGTGCTGTTGCTGGTCATGACAGAGAGGTAGTACAGGAGATTTGATGTGTATCCAGCTAGACCAAATTTTGTCACTGATTGTCGCTGTATTCTAATCGCAGAAGTGTTGAGACAAGTCTGGTGTTTCAGTCTGTTATGTGACCAGCTAGACTGAATTTGGCATCGTCGTAGCTGCATTCTAGAGTGTGTGGATGGAAAGCCGTGCCTGCGGCAGATGTCCACCAAAGTGATGCGTTAACACATGTCTTAAGCTCAGATGGAGCTTATCTTCGATGTCGCTGTGTCATCCGATCTGTGGGGCAGAAAAAAGCCAACTACCATTTTGGACTTCCTGGGCACTCTGGACAGCCTACACTAGACTGGGTGTTGCAGAGCATCGTGTTGTAGGGACAGACCAGCTACCACAGAAACTAGGCTAATGGGATTCTCTGAGTGCAATAGACAGGTTACCTTCGTAGCCTGACTACATTTCTTCTATGTTCTACAAACGCTAACCAAAGCAGTCTAATAAGCACGCTGTCAGGGATAACTGCCTGCAACCACTGTGCGACAAAATGGCTAAAGTAAGTAGTTTTAGGTGCAATGGAGGGTTACCAACATAAATCAAGCTACCGGAGAGGGAGGGTGCACTTAGGTTTAAGAGAACAAAGCTGGGAGGACGCACCCAGATCCAAGAAAACATAGCAGGGAAGATGCACCTAAACTTAACTGATCACTTCTGGGAAAATGTACCCAGAATGAACAGAAAGCAGTGGAAACGCATCCAGACTTAAGATAACACAGCAGGTAAAAAACACCCAGATTCGAGAGTATACAGCAGTGGATACGCACCCAGATTCAATACAACCCAGCAGGCCGAACGCACCTAGACCCAAGAGAACATAGTAGTGGAAACGCACCCAGATTCTAGATAACGCATCAGTGGAAATGCACCCAGATTTCAAGAATATATACTTCTACATTAAAGGGTTAGATATTCAGGGTGAGGTTTAAGACACCCCTGGGCACATTTTAAAGAAGAAAAAATATTAAGAAAGGAATAATGTGAAATGCAACAGTGCTGGTGGGTGTAACAATCTATAGAGAAGGTGTGTAACCTGCATTGTGATTGACAGTGATGTCAGTATTTGTTGATAAAATAATATGCATAATCCATGCATGAGAGAGACCTGCTTGCCCTTTAACTGGCCACTGTGCAGGTTGACATCATATTTGCTAGGAACCACCTGGCACTGCGTGGCTAGGGCAAATCGTCTGTGCTCTGGTTTCTTGGATCCCTGGCTTTGATTTACCCCACATGTCTAACAGATTTACGTGGTTTCCTACAGTGATTTCCAGCCTACCTCTTTGGATTCGACCGCCTTGCTTGCTTTGGATTAACTGATTGTGAAACACCTGGCTGCTCTGGTTGCTGTTGATTTTCCTCAGAATATTGTCTTGGCTCACGTTTCTTGGACTTCTGACTTTGGATTCTTGTGCTTGCTCACGTCGTTTGGATTGAATTTCGGATTAGAATTTGGATTATGCTTTGAGGATTACTCCCTTGGGTTTGTGTGTTCTTTCCTGGTTCTCCTGCATTACCGTCCTCGCGCACCTAGGTTCAGCCCCTCTGGATTATTTTTCTTTGGGCTTTGGGATCCTTTTCCTCACACCCGGTGCCCTGACTGACACTGGGTGGGTTATCTGATCCCTGGACTCAGGCAACAACAGGTGAAGGGTGTGAGGCACATAGGTTTCCAATCTGCAGTCAACATCTCTAAGGTAGGATGGGGAATAGAGAGAAAACGGATGGAAGGGGAGATGTGTGACGCCATCCGTGACTAACGCTATCATCTGCTCCTTTTCGGCCTGGGAGAGACGTGCTGTCATGCCTTTACCTTTTCGCCGGATCAGGGCATCCTGATTCTTCTGGGTGCTGTTGCGACACAAGTCTTATCCATCACCAAGTCCCCCAGAACTATCCCTGAATACCTGCATAAATGACCCACCTGCATCCAGTCTTAACCCCAGCCCATCATCACCGTCTCATTAAATCCTTCCTATTGCCCAGCACCACATTCCCATTACCAGCCTCCATAGCAACTAGCCCATTTCCTCGCAGGCCCTGGAATGTGGAATGGAATGTGTATAAAAAAAACAAATTCTAACAAATGGTCCTCGAGCAAATTGCTGCAAGAAAACATCATAGAACCCCTCCATACAGCCCTCTCTTTTCCACATAGGCTCCCACTGCCGCCCATCACACATTCCGCACCTACCCTGGTACTACTCCTTTTTAAATAAGAAGTTCTACTGAGATTTTCTCATAACAATAAGGCACATCGAGCAAAATGTTCATGAACAGGTACAAAAGGATGTATAGTCGATTGCAGAAGTGGTAAAGTCGATGTGAGAGGAGGGGAACCATAAGTAAATGAGCAAAGGTTTACACAAGTCTGGCATTTACTTTAAATGTCCAACGTGAGCCTATGCTATGAGGAGTCCGATGAGTGGGTGAGGTTCAATGGAGATATTCACCAGAGCAAGGCAAGGGCAACACATATCATTCAGTTCAGAATATAATTCAAGAATACCCCTCCCCCACGTCTGTACATTTCTCCTCATTGTTCCGCGAATATATGCTTTGCTATGAGAAGTTTTAACATTTTTATGTTTCCAGAAGCAATGGCGACCTCTCACTTTGATTTAAAGGGTATCTGACCCATACCTCTTCAGCCACTCGAACCCACATGGGTCCACTGAGCTGGGGTTTGGCTATAGCCATATACAGCACTTTAAATCTAACTTCAGAATTAATATACACTTCAGAAGGTCTTATAGCTGTCCACCTCACTGCAAATACAAGGAATTCAGAAGTACTGCTAGTAAATGTGTACTGGAATCACTGGCGTAACAGGGGCCCCCGCAGCCCCCGTGGTGCGGGGGGTGGGGAGGGGCCGCCAGCACATGTCTTGGGAGGGGGCCCCACTTGACATTTTTTTTCTCAACAAAAAAAAAGAAAGTTTCGTTTTGAATTCACTCTGCATTAATAAAGAAATTATTTCTGTAACAGAAATCATTTCTTTATGAAGGCAGAGTGACTACAAAAAGAAACGTTCTTTTTGAAGGCTGAGGGCTCCCCCAACCCATGACATGGAAATCCCTAGGCTGGAGGGTTCCATGTCATGGGGTGGGGGGGCCCTAAAATAGGGTGGGGGGGCCCTAAAATAAATAGTTTATTTTTGAAGTCACTCTGCCTTCATAAAGAAATGATTTCCATTATGGTTCGGTCCTTAACTGAATCATTTCTTAATGAAGTTAGAGTGACTTCAAAGAGAAACAATGGGGCTCATTCTGACCATACTGGCCCGGAAACAACGGTGCTGGTAATCTTACCAGCACCGTTGTTTCCGGATCGGCAAATTACAGGTCTACCTGCTGGGGTCGCTGTGCCCGATAGGTCTAACTCTGTCGGGCACAGCGGCCACGGTAGGCAGACCCGTCACGGAAGCACCGGCACCGTTAACAATGGTGCCGGTGCTTCCATGTCCCCAATCCCATGGAGTCCTATGGGACTCCACGGGAATGGGGATTACCGAAATTACCGACGCCTGACTTCCTAGCCGCTGGATTTGGAAGAGCCCAGTGGCACTGGGAAGTCAGGCACCTGTAATTTTTTACGGTTCTGGCGGCAACCCACCGGTAGTACCGGTACGGTTACCGCCGGACCTGTAATGAGCCCCAATTTCTTTTTAAAGTAATAGGGCTCCCCTCAACCCCATGACGTGTGTGTGTGAGTTTGTTTGTTTGTTCATTAATTTGATAATGCACACCAAACCCTCAGGTAGACGGGCGCAACAGTAAAAGAATTCTCGAGGCTTGGTTACAATGCCAGTTGTAGGCAAGTAGATACATGTAAATAAAATACAGTAATACATGTAGTAAAGTGCAGTGTATAATACAAAGGGTGTAGGTGATTAGGTACAGCTCAGGACCACATTAGGCATTGCTTATATTTAGGATAAGTTTATACAATATATACATGTGAGTGCAAACATATAATACAGTGTGAAGTACCGGATCTCGCTGATCAAGGTGCAAGTTAGAGACTGGGCTAGGTAAGTCAAATTTGGAGGGTAAGGTGGCAAAGGGGTTATAGGTCGTTGGAGCGAAGCCAGTTGATAGCATTGTGTCTGAATCTGGTGTAAGGTAGTGGACGTCTAAGGTCAATTGGAAGTGTATTCCAAGATTGCGCAGCTTTGACTGGGAAGCTAGTTCCTCCAGCCATAGACCGCTTAAATCGTGGGGTTTCAAGCATGAATTAATTGGCAGACCTGGTGGGTCGGCTTGTAGTTCTCCTAAGAATTCATTCCGATAGGTATGACGGAGCTAAATTGTTTAGGCATTTGGATGTTATGGAGATAGTTTTGAGGAGAATTTTGTCTTTTATTTTTAGTCAATGGGTTTCTTTCCTGAATTTAGTGATATGGTCACTAGTTGGGATATTCAGTGCTGCTCTTAGGGCGTTATTTTGCAGTCATTGTAGTTTTGTCCGTGATGTATTTGTTAGCTCCAGAGTACAAGGTGTTGCAGTAATCTAGTCTGGACATGATTAGTGCATTGGCCAAGGTGGTGCAGCTGCCGCTAGAGAGGAATGGTCTGGCAGCGCGGATTAACTTGCAGGTGTAAGCTGTTGAGGAAGCGAGGGAACTAACTTGCTTTTTGAGGGTGAGGGCGGAATCTAGATAGAAACCTAGAGTTTTTGCTACCGGCAAAACCGTGATGGTATTCTTATCAATATTGAAGGATGTGTAGTTTGGGGGTAGTTTTTTTAGGTTAGAGGCAGATCCGAGGAGCAGTATCTCAGTTTTATCGTCGTTCAGGCAGAGGTCATGGGTCGCCATTCATGCCTGAATGAGGATGTTTATCTTGTTCACCAAGGCCAGGTCTGTTTCATAGTTGCCCGAAAGGGGTATGAGGATCTGGGTATCATCTGCATAATTTGTGTAGGTGATGCCCAGTCTGTCCAACATGTCAAACAGTGGCTTGGTGAAAATGTTATACATGGTGGGTGAGACACAGGAGCCCTGTGGGACTCTGCATATTATTTGGATAGGATCAGCACAGATTGACGTTGAGAAGACTCTCATAGTTCGGTTAGCGAGAAAGGATTGGACCCATGCTATAGCTTCCCCTGTGAAATTGGCAGCAAGCTTGTGGTGGCTGCATAAGACTGCGTGATCCACCAGGTCGAAGGCAGCAGACAGGTCCAGTAGGAGAAGCAGAGCCAGTTTTCCGCTATTCTTCAGCTCCTCAATTTTAGTCTTGAGGTCTAGCAAGGCTATTTAGGTACCATGGAGGGGACGGAAGCCAGATTGCCGGGTGCCTAGCAGGTGGTTGGCTTCCAGGTAGTCCTGAATATGTAAGTATGCCACTCTGTCAATAATTTTGAGAAGGAACGGCACTGTCGTGATGGGTCTATAGTTTGTAGGGACGGATGGATCGAGGGTTTGTTTTTTCAGTAAGGGGAGGACCCAAGATTCTTTCAGGTTGGTTGGTACTGTTTTAGATTTAAAAGAGGAGTGTATAAGCTTCAAGATGAAAGGGGCTAGATCCCTGGCTGCGCCCTTTATTATTTGCACTGGGCAGCTGTCTCCCTTACAGTTGGACGGTTTCAAGGAGAGAATCCCTTTTTCAGTGTCGACAATGGATATGGTTTTGAAGCTGAAGGGAGGGATAGTATTGGATTCAATGGGAAGTGGTGGTTTATGATGAGGTAGAGGCAGTGAAGTCCTTTTTTTGTATTATTTTATGTTGAAGGGTAGTGATTTTGTTAGATAGGGCGTTCTGTATGTTAGTACACCATATCTTATCCTTAGGAGTGGTGTCTATAGGTTGTACGGGGGATTCCATTTCCCGGAGGATGGAAAAATGTTCCTTAGTATTAGATTTAGCTTTTGAGATTCTATTGTTAAAGAGTTTTTTTTTGTATTAATGATTTCTTTATTTTAGAGCTTGGGTAGTTGGGTTAGTTTAGCTTTATTGTTTTCAGTGGGGGAGTTGCGCCAGATAGTTTGAAGCTTTCTTTTTTGTTTTCTTAGGTCCTTAAGTTGGGGTGTGAACTAGGCATTCAGGTGAGCGTCCTGCTTACCTTTACGCAATTTGATTGGTGCAATGGTGTCTAATGCGGAGGTCATAACTATGTTGAAGGTGTCCACTAGAGGGTCTGGGTCAGTGTTATTGTCAAGGCTGTTAACGGCTGGGAAAAGGAGAGGGATGAGTTTTTCTGCAGTAATGTCTTTCTTGCTTCTGAGTGTATGTGAAAGGGTGCACACTTCAATGTATAGGTGGCTGCCTGTTTGAATGTATAGTGAAAGGGTGCACACACATGTATGGGTCGCTGGGTGTGTGTGTGTGCGTGTACGGTGAAAGGGTGCACACATAAATGTATGGGTGGCTGCCCGGGTGTGCCTGTATGGTGAAAGGGTGGACATTTAAATGCACGGGTGGCTGCCTGAGTGTGCCTGTATGGTGAAAGGGTGCACACTTAAATGTATGGATGGCTGCCTGGGTGTGCCTGTATGGTGAAAGAGTGCACACTTAAATATATGGGTGGCTGGGTGTGTATATAGTGAATGGTGTGTGTGCTTGTGTACAGGGGCACAACAAAACCTTCATTTCGGGGGGCTAACCTTTCAAATGTTGGGAGAGGCGCTAACTTCACTGGTGGTGTGGTCGGGCAAACCTATTTGTGTGGGGGCATCTAACTTCTTTACGCGTTTTAATTAGACTTTTCTAGTGCAGCTTCAATGTTACAAGCAGTTAACTCTCTCATTTAAGTCTCCTATTCCCTCTCTATCCTTCCAATCACTCCCCTGTCATTCAAGTACTAGACCCACATCGCGATTTCAATTGCCTAAAAAATGTGGCATTTGAATGCAGGTACTAACAGTGAAATGCTTTACTCTAATAACTGCTGGGCCCTTATTAACAGCAAAACTCAGATGCCGTTTAACATCTCTGTCCTGTTCTGTCCGGCAACTGCTCTAAAGGTCAGCCAAATCGAGTCAACATAGCCCAAAATGTCAGGGGGAGGAGTGCTGAAGCCCAGTCAACTCAATGGTGTTGCGCCACTACTTGTATTTAATGCCTTGATTACTCATAGCCCTATTCTTCCTCATTCCAGTACTTATGTATGAGGCAGTACTTGTATACTCTGCCTCATACACAAGTATTGGGATGAGGTAGAGGTACATGGAGGTAATGCCTAATTTAGCTACCTATAATCTTCATTACTCCTAGTCCCACTCTTCCTCATCCCAGTACTTCCCTATGAGGCAAGGAGCCTCATACCATAAGCTCTGGGACAAGGAAGAGGGACGTGGAGGTAGGGAGTGGGAGGGAGAGGGGATGTGTGGGGGTGGGATTGTGCGATAAATCCTAATGGTTGTCCATGTCCACGCTAAGCATGTATGATATGTGGTATTAGTGGCTAGAGAGGCATTTTGGTGCAGCCAGTCTAGTCATTCCTCAGTTTGGTGTGACTTTCTTTTAACTGGGAATTTCTGATAAAGCAGTCCTGCTAAGTGTAATTACCTGGCTAGATTGGCATTGGGTGCTGCCAGTCTAGCCATTTCTTACTGCTTCATTGTACATTTTTCTGGGCATCTGTGATAAAATTATATGATAAAAGTCATTTATAACACGCCTGTACACAAGTGTTTCTATGCGCGACAAGACAAGGGGGGGAAGATAGAGGGAGGACAAGACAAACTATCTCACTAGGCCTTGTGTCATTGTAAGAACGAGAAGGGCAAGAGGAAAGGGAGGGGAAAACAGGGCTGTAGTGCTCTGAGTATGTGCAGCCAGGGCCGCGCAGCTATGGGTAGTGCAAGGAGAACAAGGGGCTGCAGGGTTACAGTTACAGCCCCTAAGTGCATGGTAGGCACGGAGACAGTGCAAGGGTGACCGATCAAGATAGAGCCTGGACTCAGGGACACTCAGAGGGTGTCTAAGTAACCGGTCGGTACAGCAAACAGGTAGGTCAGCAGGGGAGGGAGAGAGAGAAAGCAGAGGAGAAAAGGAAAGTTTTGAGCTGCTTCCGAAACTTCAGATGGTCTGGCTCAGGTTTGAAATGGCAGGGAGGCCATTCCAGAGGGAGGCATCAGCAGAGGAGAGAGTTCTACCCCCCACTCTCTGCCTGGAGAAGCGGCTAACCCTTAGAGAGTAGGAGGTAGCTGAGTGAAGGGCTCGAGAAGGAAGGTATTTTGGAAGAGAGCGTTGGATGTAGTGCGGCCCCCAGCCCCAGAAAGCCTTGTGGACAATGCAAAGGGTCTTGAACTTAATCCTTGCAGCCACCGGGAGCCAATGGAGAGATTTCAGGGCTGGAAAGATATGATCCCTGGGCTTGAGGCCAAGGATAAGTCTTGCAGTTCTGTTCTGGATTAGTTGCAGATGACGGAGAGTAGAGGAAGGCAGAATGAGAAAGAGGCAGTTGCAGTAGTCCAGCTTAGAGAGAAGCAGGGCTCTGGAGACAGTGAGCTTCTGGTGGAAAGTGAGAAAGGGAAGAGACCCTTTGAGGAGGAGCAGCTGGTAGTGGAGAGAAAGAGAGAGTGGCATAGAAGATGACACCAAGGTTGTTTTGAATCACAGGAAGGTGAAGGAAGAGGCCCCAAGACAGATGACCAGAGTGAGAGAGGGAAAGCTGGTGCCAGGGGCCCAATGAGAAGGATCTCTGTCTTACTGGCATTAAGGCAGAGATGGTTGGAGGTGCACCAATCCTGAATTGTGATAGACAGTCAGGAATGAGCGAGAGAGGAGAGGAGGCTGAGGGGAGCCTGAAGGAAAGCTGAGTCATCCGCATAACACTGAAAGTTAGAGGAGAAAGTAGAGATCAAGTGGGCCAAAGGGGCCAAGTAGAGGTTGGAAAACCTGGGCGATAGTATAGAGCCCTGGGGAATGCCAAAGGTAGAGTTAGGTGGAAGAGAGATTGGGACCAGGTTGGACCTGGGAAGGGAAGGATCCAAGAGGAGGGAGGTCGGTCACTCCAGGGCCTGATTCATGATGGCCAGGTTCTCACAGAGTCGATTGATCAGGATGACGTTGTTGACCGTGTCGAAAGCAGAGGAAAGAAGGAGGGTGAGGACAGAAGGAATGCTGGAATCAAGGTTAGAGAGCAGATCTTCATGGGTGTTCAGGAGAGCAGTTTCCATGCCTCTGGCAGCCAGACTGATGGTCATGGAGACAACCAACATATTCAGTGTGGAGAGTAAGCTGGCAAGCGTTTCCAAGAGTTTGCCCAAGAAAGGGGTGTTGGAGATTGGGCAATAGTTTGCCAGGCAGATAGGATCAGCAGATGGCTTCTTGAGGAGTGGATGCACAAGGGAGTGCTTAAGGGGAGAGGGGGACGTTCCAGTGGCTAAAGAGTGATTACAGAAATTGGACAAGGCTGGAGCGACGGTATCAATATGGTCCTTGCTGGTTCTGGAGGAGCAGGGGAGCACCTGTTTGGATGACGCTTTCATAGATCAGACTTGTCTAGAAACCTCGTCAGGTCTTGTCAGAGAGGAAGAGGAAAAAGGAGGGGGAGAGGTAGAGATGGCCAGAGGGGGCTGAGAGAGGAAGAGGGAGAGGAAGAGGAGATAGAGGACAGGATGTCCTGAGATTTAGCGGAGAAGTGAGAGGCCAGAGCCATACAGAGGGCCTTGGAGGGAACAGGAGAGGTAGAGACCGCAACAGGATTGACCAGTTCCTTGCAGATTTTAAAGAGTTTGGCCATTTTGGTAGAGGCCGCAGAGACGCAGGCTTTAATGTGTGCTCTCTTCTTGATGAGTGTTATTGCTTTGATTGCGTTTTGGTGCAACCAGTCTAGGTTTATCTAAATGTGGCCTGGCATGCTTTACTGTAATGTTACTACGTGTCTACACTGGTCTACATTGTGCAGCCAGTTGGAAATGTTTTCATTGTGGCATGGCATTTTTAATAGCAAAGCATTAATCTTCCTGTGCACTGTTGGTGACTTACATGTATTGGATTGGTGTTACCCTGCAAAACAATTGCAAACACTGTGGCTTTATAGCCAATTTTTCTCAGAAAGTGTGCTGTATATTGCATTAAAATTTGGGGGTTGTGGGGGGGGGCCTCAGCATGGCTTTTGCGAGGGGGCCCCTACATTTTGTGTTACGCCACTGACTGGAATCCTGCTAGGTCAAGTATGGAATCGGTTCATTCAGCTTTGTCAGAGCTTTTTTGAGGCCTAGTTATTAGAGGGACATGACCATTCTATAATTGTTGGGGGTGACTTCAACTGTAATTGTGCGCAAGGCTTTAAATTGAATGCATCTACCGTTATTTCCCACTCTTCTTACATCAGTCTCAGAAGGGTGGTTGCTTGGGGCTCCTTTTTGGCAGATGGGGAATTATCGCAATTAGAACCGGTGGCTTGCACTGAACCCCCCCCCTATTTGTAAGAGGCATAAGAGGTTGGCATCTTCGTGCTTTTCCATCTACCCATTTAAAATCAAAAGGTCCTTTGAGTGTGTATGGTCCACATTTAGGAGATCATCTTGTTATATGCACATGAGTTGAGTCCAGCCCTGTCATGTTCATCTTTTGATAGAGGTGGACTAACTCTCAAATGGAACAACAGAATGTGTCAAAAGTTTACAAACTCGTTGATAGATGTGGTTGACAATTTTAGTTTGTTAAGAAATACCTATTTGACTCCATGTGGGATGGTTGAGAATCTTAACGAGACCATTATTGTGTGTTTTAAAGCGCATCACTTAGGCAATATGCCCCTCGACTGTGGGCCATTACGGCATACGGTAATGCCCCCAGGGCCCATATTTACAGGCCCGAGCATAGCAAGGCCCTTAACGAAGGCCCCGGGGGCATTACCTTATGTGGTAATGGCCCGCATTCGAGGGGCATATTGCCATTAGTACCCCGGCCCGTTAGACCGGGGTACTAATGTATTTTTTTCCCGGCTGCGACATACATTGCGTTTCTTAGCTGGAAAAAAAGGTACAAAAGTTTTTTAAAAATGGCCGCCACGGACAGAAAACGAAGTCTGTTTTTTCTTTCCATGGTGGCCATAGTAAATAAAGAAAATGCCCACCATGGAAGTAAATTGAAAAAAAAGTAAGCAAAGAAAATGGCCACCATGGAAAGGGAGAAGGGACTACACAGTCACGAGAAGAACTCCGTGCCGCGTGGAGCTCCGAGCCTTCTAGGGCAGGTAAGGCCCGGGCGAGGGACAGTGAGCTTGCATTTTACAAGCTCATTAACTCTCGCCGGGCACTAATTCAGAGTATGATATTTCTAAAAGTAAGATATTCCCTCCCTCTACAGTTTGAACCAAGAATTGTTGCATCAAAGAGGTTTAGCCATAACAACATTAGACACCTAAAGGCTAAAGGCTACCACCCACTGAGTATTTGATTGCAAATAAAACAATTATCAACAGCATAAGAACCTTGTAAAATCTCTTAAATTTGAATTATATATGAACGACAATCAATCCATGTTGAAACATCTTTTGGCTTCAAATGGCTGTAAATTTCGGGTTTGTATGAATAACACCCCGGGGGCCATCCGCTCCTCTAAGGATTGCCCAATCTCTGAAAACACTTGGGTTGATTTTTTTAAGAACAAGTTCCATTTACCAACTGCTTTTTGTGGGATACAGGACTCTACTTTGGCCCAGTGATTTTCAGTTCATGCCCATGGAGAGTGCAAGATCTTGCATGGGCCATTGCCAAAATGAAACCATCTAGGGCCCCGGGCCCTGGTGGCCTACCAACCTTTGTTCTGAAGAACGCTCCAGCCCTGTAGATGTTGATCTTAACACCTTATTTGGATTATATGTTTGAGAGACACACAATTCCATCTTCATGGTCTCAATCGATTATCATTCCCATTTTTGAAAAGGACGATCCGGGCAACCCAAAATATTATAGACCCATCGCCATAATTGACGCCATCCGTAAGGTTTTCACATTATTTTTATTAAGAGATTTAAACATAGTGATGCGACAACAAGCTATCCTCTGACGGTTTCAAGTTGGTTTTAGACAAAACATGGGGACACCTCTCAACGCCACCATTTTGGCCCACTTGTTATACAATGTCAAACATAATCGTACAGGACCCATTTACATGGCGTCTTTGGACATGTCATGTGCATTTGACTATGTGATACAATCTATTCTCTGGATCAAATTGATGAATTACAATGTACCGCCTAAATGGGTCCAACGTATTGCACTCCTTCATAAGAAATCTTCTATTAAGATCTGTTTAACTCAGGAAGGGTCTTGTCTAGACCAATTCCATCTCAACTTGGCCTAAAACAAGGCTGCATATTGGCCCCCACACTTTTTAATGTCTGTGTTAGCGATATTGATGAGTTGTGGCAGGCGAATAACACCTCACCTGTGAGGCTAGGCCATTTAAAGTGACATTAACAAGCCCTTGCAAATGATCTGATATTCTTTGATAAGACTGCTTTGGGTTTGCAACACAAGTTGAATTTGCTTCAATGAACAACCTACAGGCCAATGGGTCTAAATCTAAATTTGTTATATTCTCTAGCAGTGGTAACCCAAAAATAATTTGGTGGATGCTGGGTAGCGAGAGAATAGATCATGGTTCCCCACTAAGATATTTGAGATACAATCTCTCTAACCTCTTTTATTGCAATGTGAAAGGCTACCTTAAAAGATAAGCTTTGTCCCCTCATCTCCCTTATGAATTGCCTGTTGTCTACATTATGCACATTTTCTATTCTTCCTCCTTTGAGATATTATCAAATGAAGATTAAGCCAGTCTTGTTGCACGGAATTGACATGTCCGTTATTGATCTTGGCAACTACCTGAATGTCCTCCAAGGTCAACTTTGGAAAAAGGTGTTGGGCCTGGCTCGTACTGTACCGAATGCTATTACCCACCGTGATCTGGCCCTAACATCTTTCCAGGCTCGTTACCTATGGAGACAGCTGCTAAATTATAGTAAATTCATACAACTTCCAGAAAACTCACTTTATTGCGAATTAACTAAAATGGCTAAGGACTGCACTATTTATTTGATAAATCTGTTGAAACATAAGATGCAGGAGTTATTGGAGTGTTTCGGCTCATCTGAGGAAGAATTAACAAATCATCCGGGAGGCGTTAAATCTAAACTCTTTAGGTATGACTGAACACTGACACTTGATTTGATAAAAACACATTCCTTGTACGCCGAGTATGCCAAATTTTTTCGGAAAAGAGAGCAACTTCCTTTGTAATTAATTTGCTTTCCGTGCAATAAAATATGCGCATTATATATGCATTTTGGACAACCCACCAGAGAACAGACAAAACATTGGAATTCCCCAAACGTATTAGATACTATCACAAACTGTTGTTTCTGCAATTCCTCAGAATCTCTGGACACTTTGCGGCATTGGGTCATCGCATGGCCTAATCTTTATTTGACCAGAAACAAGTTCTACAAAGATTTTGATTGTTTCCATTCAGACTTTTCTAAAAATGTATTCTGGACAAGATTGATGTGGAGTCAAAAGGTCTCTTTAATTATGAATGATGTTTTACCTCGGCTTGAATAATCTTACATTAATCTTTGCTAATTGTTCAATTTTATGAGTGTTTAAGTGTTTTGTAAAAGATGCTCTTTTTTGTATTTTTTGTAAGGTTTACTGCAAACCATTTCACGATAAAAATTTTACAAAAATAAAAAAGATGTATGCTTCTCTCTCCATTGATGCCAGTTTTCTGATCTCTTTTCTGATCTCTTCCATCGAGTTTTCAACTCTGAGATTTTGCATGGGCTTCCGCTTTCCCAGCACTATAGGTTTTCCCACCAGTAGTTCTTCTTATACCATAATCTGGCCACAGACGTGTCTCCAGTACTCCGTGGCAGGTCACTGAAAAGGCTTTGAGTGATAGTTGAATGTCACATGACTGGACCATGATAATTTTTTCCAGGATCTCAGACAGTGGTCAAAGTTGGCAGAAGCGGTTGGGAGTGGTGTTCCTCTACTTTTTAAATTAGGTTTTACTGCTCCTATACTTTTATTTTGAAAAGAACCTGTTCCGGAATGGTTTCGTTTTAAAATAAATGTCTAGGAGGGAGTTGAAACTTGCACTTTCAGTGCACTGCACTGCATGTTCCCTTAAACAGCAGGTGCATGTGTTTGGGGTTTGTACTGTGGATGGGAGGGGGCGTGGCGATGGAGTTTGCGGCGAGCAGGGGCAGGCCAGCAGGGAAAATAGTTCCACTACTTCTTGTCGTACAGTTCGACCACTGATCTCAGACCAATTTTGCCTGACTTTCTGGCATGTGCAGAACATATGCGTGGCCCCTTTTCTACTCTGCACCTCCAACACTAATCCGTGTCCGCTTAGTTCAATCTGTATTTTGTCTCCAAAACATTCTGAATGCAATCTTTTGTTGAGTGAGCCTGTCCCAGCTTTTTACTTTGCCCTTGAATGTCATTGTTCTATTCACTCCCTCTTTGCTGAAATCAGCATTAAGCTTCGCCTTCCTGCTTTGTCTGCATTTATCAAAACAAGAGCGCAATTGGTGTCATCTGGTTCTTACAATCTCGCTGTTTTTATAGGCGGAAAAAACTGCATCAGGCAACTCTTTCGGTGATGATTTGGCCCCAACCTATTGGCGGTACAGGCCGTACATAACCTTTCATTATGCTGTTTCACGTTTCACCACTGGGTGGCCCCTTGCCACTGAATGATGCCCTAGCACCCTTGCCCTCATGGGCTGGCCACAGGGGCATTGAAACTGGGAGCAGAGTGTGACGTAGGTTTCCATTCAGATACATAGGTGCACAGACACTGAGCGCCATTTCCCCATTTGTATGGCCTCAATGCGCTTTGTGGTTGGAACGCCCTTGGGTTCCGAAGTCCAGGTATGGGAAAGTTCAAGGAGGAGGCTTCAGATGCTTGTGTGCATTTGGCCAACATTATGACTTAGAAGGGCTGGCGAGACTCCAGTAAGCAACCCAAGAGGTCAGGCACGTGGGTGGGTGCTGTTGCTGGTCATGAGAGAGAGCTAGTACAGGAGATTTCATGTGTATCCAGCTAGACCAAATTTTGTCATAGGTTTTCGCTGTCATCTCTAAGGTAGGATGGGGAATAGGGAGAAAAAATAGGGGAAAAGGGAGAAAAAATAGGGAGAAAACGGATGGAAGGGGAGATGTGTGACACCATCCGTGACTAACGCTATCATCTGCTCCTTTTCGGCCTGGGAGAGACGTGCTGTCATGCCTTTACCTTTTCGCCGGATCAGGGCATCCTGATTCTTCTGGGTGCTGTTGCGACACAAGTCTTATCCATCACCAAGTCCCCCAGAACTATCCCTGAATACCTGCTTAAATGACCCACCTGCATCCAGCCTTAACCCCAGCCCATCATCACCGTCTCATTAAATCCTTCCTATTGCCCAGCACCACATTCCCATTACCAGCCTCCATAGCAACTAGCCCATTTCCTCACAGGCCCTGGAATGTGGAATGGAATGTGTATAAAAAAAACAAATTCTATCAAATGGTCCTCGAGCAAATTGCTGCAAGAAAACATCATAGAACCCCTCCATACAGCCCTCTCTTTTCCACATAGGCTCCCACTGCCGCCCATCACACATTTCGCACCTACCCTGGTACTACTCCTTTTTAATTAAGAAGTTCTACTGAGATTTTCTCATAACAATAAGGCACATCGAGCAAAATGTTCATGAACAGGTACAAAAGGATGTATAGTCGATTGCAAAAGTGGTAAAGTCGATGTGAGAGGAGGGGAACCATAAGTAAATGAGCAAAGGTTTACACAGTCTGGCATTTACTTTAAATGTCCAACGTGAGCCTATGCTATGAGGAGTATGAGTGGGTGAGGTTCAGAATATAATTCAAGAATACCCCTCCCCCACGTCTGTACATTTCTCCTCATTGTTCCGTGGATATATGCTTTGCTATGAGAAGTTTTAACATTTTTATGTTTCCAGAAGCAATGGCGACCTCTCACTTTGATTTAAAGGGTATCTGACCCATACCTCTTCAGCCACTTGAGCCGACATGGGTCGACAGAGTGGCGGTTTGGCTATAGCCATATATAGCACTTTAAATCTAACTTCAGAATTAATATACACTTCAGAAGGTCTTATGGCTGTCCACTTCACTGCAAATACAATGAATTTGGAAGTACTACTAGTAAATATGTACTGGAATCCTGCTAGATCAAGTATGGAATTGGTTCATTCAGCTCTGTCCGAGCTTTTTGAGGCCTGGTTATTAGAGGGGCATGACCATTCTATACTTGTTGGGGAGACTTCAACTCTAATTGTGCGGAAGGTTTTAAATTGAATCTACCGTTATTCCCCACTCTTTATTTATTTTTTACATTTTTAAAGTGCTGACACAGCCCACGGGCATCGAGGCGCTGTTACAGGAATAGTTTTTGTGTTATTTAGTTCCGTAATTGTTTTTGTCTTAGTTGCATATTTATAACGCGCTTAAACACCCAGAGGTTTCTAAGCGTGGACACGGGGATCGAACCTGTGTTGCAGACGCGCACGTTGGCGCTGAGGTATCCTCCCAGGGCTACTTTTTGGCAGATGGGGAATTATCACAATTAGAACCGGTGGCTTGCACTGAAACCCCCATTTGTATGAGGCTTAAGGGGTTGGCTTCATTGTGGTTTTCTGTCTACCCATTTAAAATCAAAAGGTCCTTTGAGTGTGTATGGTCCACATTTAGAAGATCATCTTGAGATATACTTTGCATTTAAATTTTCCTACTCTGCACATAAATTAAAAAAAAGTATTAAAAAATGGCCACGGGGGGGGGAGGGGCGCCGCTGAGCAGCCTAAGAAATGGCTGCCTGGTGAATCAGCTCCACGCACGACCGACATTAAACTGGCTAAAGTGGCGGTTAAACAGAAATCCTGATGGCCAAATTGCACTCACTGGAAGCAGCAAGTGGGGTGCACCATCAAGCCAAATCCTGTGCGGATTGTATGCCCTAACGGTGAGAATGAGCAACAGATGGCCCGCGAGGCGGAATGCGCCAAGAACTGAAGGCCTGCTGCCGTTCCGAAGATATGCGACTCCTACAGCGAATCCGTGCTCCTCTGTGAAGTGACTGCCTGTGGCACCCGCTTGCCATCCTGGTCGGGCTTAGCTGAGCAGCCAAGGGTGCCCGCTGATCCTTTTTCCCCCCGCACTGGAGGCCCGGAGTGGGCGGGGGCTCCGGTACGCTGTCAGGTTATTCCAGCGTGTGTGTGGCCGGCCCGGGGTGTCTGCCCGTGCTGGCTGGAGTCGGCGTGCTGTGAGGCCCTGCTGCTGGCATCCGGTGGACAGCGCTGTGTCCCGGCCCGCGCCCTATCCTTTATCTCGCAGCAGGGCGGACCGGAGTGCCCCGGCGGCCGGAGCCGCGTGATTCAACAGATGCAGCAATTTGATTGAGAGCCCTGTGTCGGCTTGGGGACCGCGGCTACGGCGTTGCTCTCAGCTGGGTCCTGCAGCCCCACATCCTCATCCTCTGGCCACAGCACTAATGCCCTGCTGTACTACGCGGTCTGCACCCCAGCAGCCAAGCATACAGTGTCATCCACAGGGGCTGAGGGCCTGGGGGAACATCACTACGAACTCAGCGGCGGAGTCTGTGCTGGGAGCTGGACTGGTTCATCCCTGGTTTGTGCCGTGGAGCGTCTGGGCCACCGGGCCCAAGCTAACCTAAGGAATTAACTGATTACCCAACGAACATGTATGCCTGCATCACTTCCAAGTAAGTGTTAAAGGGGGTCAGCGTTTTACTGAGCCGTCCCTGTGCTCGGCCGGCGTGTGCTGTGAGCACAATACCACATCTTAATATATATATTCCCAGGGCCTCCTCTCCACCCTCTTGAAACTGCAGACACAGTGGTTGCACCTGGTGGTGACAGTAATTTGCCGCCTTCAGATGGATAGTGGATATTGGACGCCTTGTGACCCCCGAGGTTATCCAGCATTGGTGGAGATTTGGTTTTGGTTTGCGACATGTACTGACTGCAGGTGGTGTCTGTTGTGGTGCGGAGGGGTGTGTCACACTTCTATTGTGCTGGGGGGGCTCCATCTGTCACCACACTTTAGCCCCCTCGCTCGTGATCAACACCCCCACAGGGGGTGGGGGTGTCTGGAACAGTGTTCCAAACACTGGGGACAGTGTCTGGAACATACAAAGGGGCCTGGTGGGGTTCTACGGGGAAACCCTACCAGCCCAGCCCTACGTCTGGCACACCCTGCAGCCTATGAACATGCATAGGAGTCATATGCTGTGCGCTGTGCAGGGTCCCACCCTGCGTCCTCAAACATTTCACGCTGCCTTTGCTGGTTGCATCCTTCCGGCCGAAAACAGGATGCTACCTCCATATTCTTCTGGGCCGCCTGGACCTAACTCAGACCTGCTGGACTGCGGAGACAGCTGTCTACCCAGAGAATGCTTAATAGGGCCATGCGAACCAAGATGACCAGGGCCATGGATAAATACATGAAGATGACACCCAGACCTGAACAGGGGCAATCCTCAATGTCCAACAATGATACCTCTACACCTGCTACCACACCTGCCCCTGACCTCGCCAGCATGATGGAATCTATGGCCAAAAACTCTGCATCCTTACACGAAAAACTAGATGACATCAATGCAAATGTTGCATCACTTAAAAAGCAATTAGATCATGCGGGCACTAGAATCAATGAGGCAGAAACCAGGATCGCAGCCAACGAGGATGGGATACAAGCACTCCAGACCACAGTAGCCTCCTTCACCCGCGACATTAAATCTGTCAAGGCTAAGTGTGATGAATTGGAGTCCCGCTCAAGCAGGAACAATACCAGAATTGTGGGTGTGCCCGAGGATGCGCTCACAGGAAGGCTCGAACTAGCTGTTGAGGACCTGTTAAAAGACCTACTAGGTAACCGTGATCTTTCTCCCTTTTTCACCATTGAGCGAGCTCTTCGTGCATTAGCTCTGCACCCTAAACCAGGAGACTTTCCAAGGCCCATAATTGCTAAGGTCTTAAGCTATCGTATGAATATGAATGATACTAGTCTGCGAGACATACAAGCATGCACTGTTTTGTTGATGATGTGAATTGTGTCTTTGTGTACAGAGAAAATACCTGCCTGATTGTGCTTGCTGTAAACTTCTGCCAATAAATAAAAGTAAAAAAAATAAAAAATGGCCACCGTGGAACAGGGAGAAGAGACTACACGTAGCCCCTTCTCCCTTTCCATGGTGGTCAATCACGGGAAGAACTCCAGGCCACGCGAAGCTCCGGGCCTTCTAGGGTAGGTAAGGTGTTTTACAATCTCATTGACCCTTGCAGAGTACCAATTCAGAGTATGATATTTCTAGAAGTAAGATATTCCCTCCATCATCAGTTCGATCCTAGAATTGTTGCATCAAAGAGGTTTAAACGTAACAGCATTAGACACCTATGGGCTAAAGGGCTACCACCCACTATTTGATTGCAAAAAAACATTTGTCAACGGCATAATAACCTTGTAAAATCTCTTAAATTTGAATTATATATGAACGACAATCAATCCATGTTGAAACATCTTTTGGCCACAAATAGCCGTCAATTTCAGGCTTGTATAAATAACACCCCAGGGTCCATCTGCTCCACTAAGGATTGCCCAATCTCTGAAAACATTTGGGTTGATTTTTTTTTAAGAACAAGTTCCATTTACCAAATGCTTTTTGTGGGATACAGGACTCGACTTTGGCCCAGTGATTTTCTGTTCATGTCCATGGACAGTGGAAGATCTTGCATAGGCCATTACTAAAATGAAAGCAAAATACTATGTGTTAAACAATTGGGACACTGCATTCTCCTAAATTGAATTATTTTTATCCACTATTTCTAAATGGAAAGGATTGCATTCACTAAAGCTGCAATGGTCTGGTCATTGGGACACTCAACCCAACCTGAAAAATACACTAATATGCAAAATGGTCCAGATACCTTAGCGCTTAGTATAGTGGTGAGTAATCATACAACAGTATTAGTCTTCTACGACTACTGGATGGAGGTTTCAATTGCATTCAATATCCTCACAGTAAGCTCCAAATCCCCTCATCAAAACTTATTTACCTCCGACACGCACAGGGGAACTCCCATCCCCCCATACAGCAAGGTGCCCAACAGTCACAATCATCCTGCTACAGTACTGTACTGTAGGCTTATTCATTAGTATATGATGCATTACTTGGTACTCCAAAATTCCACCTGTGCACTCAACTGTAATATTGGAGACCACGCCTCCAAATACAGGCATCAAAATGAGCAAAGTCTCAGCCAACTCGACTCCAAGTCTCATCGTAGTTTATTGTGCACTTCCATGATGTAGACGCCTCCGTCCAGGTGTTGTTTTGAGTGCATGTTATTATTCATTTATTTTTGGGGTCAGGCTCCTTTGGAGTGCAAATATACAGTTTGTGGTATGTTTTGACCCACTAGGCTCTGCCCTGCTGCATCACTGTGTGCTGGTGGCACCAGAATCATCAAAATGGCAGCGAAAATCCCTTGCGCGCCAAACCCTAAGCAAATTGCGCTCCACCAAGCACAAAAAGATGGCTGCCAAATCTACCAGGCATGTTGTCAGTGGTGGAATGGAGACCACACTCTGAAACATGTCATTGGTCTGTGCAACATGTAAAAATGGAGCACAGATGAAAAGAAGTGCTTGCTGAAAGAAATCCGAAATCTGCTTTTAAATCTTTTCTTGGTTGCTAAAAAATACAGAATGCTGGTCCCAAACACCCTCAAACATCCAATCTTCTTGCTGGGTGTTCCATGCTATGGAATAAAAGGAATTATTGTGCATTTGCAAAATCCAGGAAAGTTGAATTGGTCACAAAAACATCCACAGCCAGTTTGCCTGCCTGGGAAAGCTGTCAAAATCTGGGCGCAGTGCCAGCGGCCGCCTGTGACTGTTTCAAAAGCTTGTTTTAAAACTGTAAAAGTTATACCATTAAGATCTAATGTCTCAAATCTAAGTGACGCGTTATCAAGAGCAAACTAGGTTATCACTATTTAAACGCCATGATTCAGAGCCTAGAATCAGTGTCCTAGATGTTTGTTTTAAAATTGTGAGTTTATTTTCAACAAGAAAAATGTAACAAATTTACTTTTAAAGTAAGCCTGATTCAGCCAAAACCACAAACAAGCTTCCCCCACTGGGAAAGACACCTCCCTTCTGCTTCCCACCAAAAGGCCTGGAAATCACATTCAGGTGTTGATGAAGAGGGGAGGAGATTTGGGCTGCTGCTCCTGGGAGAGACAAAGGACCTTCCTGGGCTGAAAGGGTATGCAGATTAAAGTGTCAACAGTGCTCTCTGCCAGAAGGAGGAAGGCGGGGATTGCTCTTGAGCTACAAGAAACCTTTGGAGGTTGGGGATAGACCATTTTGTTGATGCACAAATGGACAAAAATCAGATTTCTAATAAGACTGATTATTGTGGACAATTGTTAAAAATATAGAAACCGCGGACTTCTGAATCTAAATTTTGTGGGCACATTTTAAGATGTGCCAGAACTCTGTGCTATGTTCTGGGACATAACTGTAGAAATTGTGGTTTTATAGCAAATGCATTGATGTCAGAAATATAAAACTTCACACACTTATGCCCCTATGCAATGTGCACATGTGTACCAGGTTTGGACAAAATAGATATTGTATCCCAGACAAAAAGTGAGAACATGTGTCAAATCCAGACCCAAGATCCTACAGAGACGGGGCTTGGATGAATACTTGCTCCACAAAATATGTGATATAGATATGCTATTGCTACCAAGTTTGTAAAATTGTAAATATGTATTACATGAAAAGTAGATTTGATGTGCAAAAACAAAGGGGGTTGTTTTCCTGCCTCATAAGCCACATCGTCATGATGACACTCTGGTTTCTTCTCCAATCAAGGGAGAGGAAAGACCCTAGCCAATAGAATACCTAGTGGGTGCACTTAGGATAATTCAGCATACCCACCCCTTTAATAAATACATAAATAGAGACAGCTGAGGGCTCACAAAGACCGACACATTCACCCACCAACCGATTGCTGGCGGAGCACTTTGCAAGAGAAATCCATATTCCAGACTCCAGATTCCAGAAACTTTGAAAGCAGAAAGGCCCATTTCCAAAGCTGAACCATTCTCAGCTTGGCCTTTAAAAATCCAGAAACCAGATTTTACCCCAGATCTCTAAGGGGAACCAAAGAACAGCCTGGCTGTGCTGTACTGCTTTCCTGCTAAGAATTAATGCCAGAATCCAAAGATCCAACCAAGTAGAGCTGTGCTGCGACCAGATAGCTGTGAACCAGAACCAGAGCAGATCCTGTCCAGTCGGGTGTGCCCAGCAGGCTGTCAGAAAGTATCCCTGACCAGATCCTTGACGGGTCCATTCAATAATATATAGTGAGTATCCTTAGTATAGGACTGTCACTAGCATATGTACTGTCCATAAGTCATTCCTATCCAAATCCATCCCATATTATATCCAGAACTGTATTGTTAGAAATCCGTTTTGTCTTGCTTGAACCCTTCATCTCATTCCCTATTATCTTCTGTACTAGTAGCGTTAAAATCATCTTTGCGCTGATATATATTTTCTGAAGAAGGCGAACGTCTCGGCAGGCGAAACCATCCAGAGATATCCTGGGCTGGTGGCTGTGCTGTCGTGTAGTTTGCATCTTCATAGTCTACCCCCTAGTGTAAAGAAACCTTGTTTGTAATTTTAAAAGCGCATTCTTGTTTTGCAATTTTGCCTCTTTCTGAAAAAAACGACCTCCACAAAAAACTCTATAACTTCTTCACCGTTTATGCTAGAAATGAAGCTAAAATCCTAAGCTTTCCAATGAACCCAAAACCGCATCTCAACAACTTCTTATAGTTTTTCCGTAATCGTGCTTACCGCACGTGGAAAAGTTTGTCGCAAATTTTTCATTTGGCTCAAATCTATCACGTGTGAAATAGCTCTACATTGCACCAGACCTCAAAATTAAGTTTTCAACTTGCTTCTCTCTCTTAAATCATTGTTAGTGTTTGTCTGATACCATACAAAGCAGCTTCCATTAGTATTCCAACCATTTCAGTCAATTAAAACCATTTCCAGTGTTTTTACCATTCCATTCAAGCCAACTTTAAAACCATTTTTGACAAGTTTGCAATCATTCCTGTTTCTCTCTCTGTGTTTGCTGGGGGAAATTGGGATTGATACTATTTGCTTGAATTCTGCATTCCTGAAACCTGTTCTCTCTCCTTCTATTTCTTCTTATTGCATATTGGGGGGATTGAGGGGTGTGCAGGGGGAAATATTAACCACATTGCCATTTGATTGAACAAACCCATAAAAGTATTATTTCTGTGCTGCATTATTTTTCCCATCATTGCTCCTTGTGATTAAAGAGATTGTTAGTGTGACATCACTCCATTGGTGATCATTGTATAACCATTAAAAATAGTGTGAATATATTGTGCAATACATAATAAATATTTTAGCTTTGCAAACCAGCCTGATTCCTGGTTCATTGTGACCGGAGGAGTTAAAAGAGAGGGGCGTGATATAAGTGGTACATCGTTCAGAAATAAAAGAACTTATAGACACAAATAAATAATTAAGGGTTTAATCTGTGCATCACACACTAGGCATTGACTTAGGTGAAGTGCCGGATTGAAATCACTTACAAGTTAGTTATTACTGTACAGTGTGGTCAAGAGTTACATACGGCACAGTGCACACAGCCTGGATGTACAAGGTCAGGCACAATTCCCCTCGCTATTGATTACAGTACATACCAGTTGGGGAGCGACACTGACACTCTCTGTTTTCCAATGTAGCACGAGAAAGCGACCCTCGACATGAGTGATTTACCTTCATTAAGGCCAGTACATTATTGGCGGGCCCAACTCAAAGGGGTTACTTTAAAAACAAATGCTAAAAGGAGGGCCTGGATTGATTGCAATGTGACCAATATTGAGAAAGGATAATGCAGCTTGCTACTTTATACACTAGACACCGATTAATTATATGTTTATTATGGCCCTTTGATAAGGATGTCTCTGGTGCAGACGGTTGCACGAGTTACTATATTTTGGTGTGCAATGTGCCTCACTATATCTTATCATTCTTCTAGAATCCTGCAAGTTCCACCCGGTCAGCACCATGCAATGAGAGTGTTCCCAGACGCTGAATGAAGATGGAGGACAAGCTCTGCATCGTGGTGTCAGATGACCACCTCAGTGAGTCTCCAAAAAGTACAGTCAAGTATGGGGGCACCCTACAGTTGCATTTAATCAAGGAGTATCATATGGGTGATGTTGACTGTAACCCTAATGCCACCTTTGTGAGCCTCTCCTTTACCTCTCTTTCTCGAAAGATCGTAGCTCACACATGCCAACCACAGTACCCCCCACTTGTTCCAGATGAATCCCTACTTCAAGGTCATAACCACATGCCTCCTTTGGGAACCCTTTCTTAAACCCCAGAATCATTTCCCATCCTGAAAGACCACACTCCCATTGGCCCTGAAGCATAACTCAACGGAAGAAAAGTGTTGGCCCAGCATTGCTGGACTTCCCATCAAAACCTTTTCAGCTGAGGATAAGCACGCAATTGTCGATAAGTGCAACCACTGCCTAGGCAGTATGGTGCGGATGCTGTTCAAACATTTTACGCCCTTTGAGCAATATCAGCAGTGCAATTGCCAGCACTTCTAGTGAGCCATTGCGCTCTCCCTGATAAGTAGACATGCCCGACATGCTTGAGGAATCATTAGGGCACCCTTAATTTCTGCTCCAACTTAAGGCACTGCACATAATGAGTAGCGTCAGTGGTATATTTAGGCTTTCTGCTGCCCTAGGCCCAGATAAGTGCATGCGCCCCTCCGAACTTTACTCCACCTCTGCCCGACTCTGCACCTTCACCAGATTTTGCCCCTTCAACAAACTCTGTCTGCGTTGTCCATACTACGCCCCTTCACCCACATTTTGTCCCTCATTTTAGCTCCATAATATTAGGACATTTTTAAGTTAGCAGGGATTCGAACATTATTGCTTCCTCTATTAATTCAAGCCTGTCATCTTCTATGTTATGTTAGTTGAAAGAGTGTTTTCATATCTCTGCTGCCCAAGATTTGGAGAAGGCAGTGTTTTCTATAGTTGAGTGCACTTGAGGTAATTGCTACAGCTAATGGTCTACTTTTGGTTAAGTCCGAAAACAATATTTTAGAGGAAGTGATAAGAACATAAGTTGTCTGCCAACTGGACAAGTGAGAGAAGGTTGGAATGAGGAATTTTGATTTCAATGGTAATATCTGGTTTCTCTCACAAATTGCCTGCTGTCACACTATGAGAAGCACCTAGACTGGTCTGTAATATTAATACAACATAACTAGATTTCTACATTCAGTCTTGTCAAATGGTAAAGTTTACATATAAAATATGTGCAATTAGTACCCGGGCGGGGGAAGACAGCCAATCAGATGGTTAGGAACGCAGACTTGAACCGCCGATGCAAGCACGCTTTCCAGCTAGCCTGACTGCCGGCTCCCCCTGCTGTCATCCTTCCCACCCACCTTATTTTGGCTGCAGCAGCACTTGCCACTGCAGCCACTCCTTCCTGGCTCCAGCCAGCCGCCATGGAAAGGGAAGATGGGCTCTGTACGGTGCCCCACATTCCCTTTTCCATGGCGTCCATATTTCTAAAGGATTTTCTTTCATTTAACAGACACATACGGCGTCCCATTGAATGAATGAAAATCTTTTTTTTTTTTTACACCCCAGGTTACCGCTTTGCCATCCCGGGGTGCTATTAGCCTTAAGCTGCTGTTCCAAGGGCTGAAACAGGGGTTGACGGCCGAGAGCCCTCATTATCCGTCCTCGCTTCGCTCGGGCCTATAACTTGGGCTGCCGGACCGTTAACCCCCGTTCCAGCCCTTGAAACAGGGGCTTAACGCCATAGTGTTACAGGCAAATCTTATAAATATGTGGAATAAAAAGAACTCAACCCCCTTCTCATTGTTCCAGCTCTAATGTTAGCAGGCAGGAAAAGGAAATAAGGCAAGTTACCCGCTGCAGCCAATGTACCTCCAAACCCTTGGGCTGGAACGCCATTAAAATAGGGCAAAATCACAACTGAAATGTGTAAATTCTGCCTGGGCATAAACACCTCAGTAGAGAAAAGACAGTTGGAGAAGGTTCTTGGAATATTTGGCTGTGCTTTCTCACAGTGGATTAATGGATAAGGGTGAGACTGAACATTCATGTGTGGGAAGGAACAGCATTCCTCGTAGCTGCACAATGCAGGCACCGTTTATAACACATGAAGTGGCACATACTGTTTACATCATTGCTGTTTGTGCAATTGCTCAAAATACCCAACACTCCAAGAGTAAAATGGAGCAATGGATCGGGTGTTCCAGCACAATATTACCTTTATGGGTGTGGTTTAGGCTATGGGTAATGCCAGCTTGCTTCTAAGGTCATTTAAAATGTTTAACAACTCTGTAGATTTGTTTGGACTGTACAATACATAGAAACATTATGAGATGTGATGTAGCTGTCCTGCTATCGTTTGAAGTACTGTTTCACAGTAAAAGCCCTACCTTGTATTCAAAATCTAATTAACGCAAAGATTACTTATAAGCATCACAGTTTTGCATTGTGTGACATACTTTGCAGTTGGTTCTCCCGGTAGTACTGAGCATGCAGCAGAATGCCATCACAGTCACTTGATAAACCCAGCAGAGATGCCATTTGCCTGCTTAGCACTGAGCAGCTTCTGTGAAGATGGTTGATTGGATATATTTACGGGATGCCTTTACAGCTGTGAAATAGTGTGTACCTTTGGTGCACGTGTTTTTTTCTCACCCCTTTATGGCTTTGGGTATCCTTTCACAGGTTTCTTGATGCATGTGTGCATTCAGAATTATTCATCGCCATTTTAACTTGTCTATGATCTATTTCATGCTTGCACCTTTTGGGCCACCACAGACCTCTGAATTGTGAGGCTGGGGAGGGAAATAAGTGCTTGCTCCTGAACATCATTTTAGTGCCATGTATGGGAACACTGTGCTTGACCTAAGCATAGGCATGCCTTTAATATTGTAAAATGATTCATAATTTTTAACCTTAACTTTTCTGAAGGGAAACCATTCATTTTTGCAATGGTTTAAAAAAAATGCATGTCGTGTATTTGAATATTAAAGTGATTGCTTAACACAGTGTTTGTGTGTATTGATTAGAAAGAACTCCAAAGAAAATGCAAAGTGTCACCAATAAAACCAATGAGGTTTTGGCTATTTTGCATATTGAAGAGCATTTGGGGAAGATAGGAATGACCAAAGCACTGTATATCGGTCATGTATGCCTGTCTGTGCAAGTTGTATGACTGAATAGCTAAATACCTAAAGCATGGTATGCGTCTATTTAAAAAAATAATAATTTAAAGTGCCCTTAACAATACAGCTTTTGCAAATAACAAACGCATAATGAAGTTTGGCCATCAAAGACTTCAGCTGTCAGAGTGGAATGGCTGCTAGCAGCTCAACATGTTAGGCAGTGTTGTGGATCAGCCGGACTCGGAAAAAACAAATTGGCTTTATATGTTTAAAATGGCAACCAGTAAACTGAAAATAAACTTCAGTAGAAGGCCGCTCCTCTGGTAATCTGCCGCCCTAGGCCTGGGCCTAGTCGGCCTTGTTGTAAATACGTCTATGTTACAGTATCTTCAGTGCTGTACATTTGTTGATGCAATAACATTTGAAAAATGTGCAAATAAAACAGCAGTGTCCATTTTTTCATTACATTACACACTAGTTAAAAAGACTGCAATACAGGTACATATACAGAACTGTAGATTCACACCATAGGAGCCATAACCAAAAACACTAGTCCATTCATATGTCTGTTGCTCCACCATTGCTCTCAGGCACAATGGGGAGGACTTTCTTGACTTTTTCTTTAGTCTGCAGACAGGTGTCGGTATCTTGTCCAAAACCGGTTTGATACTGCCAGTTAGTTTTACCTTGTTGGTGGGATTATAGACACGTTTCAGGCACCCCCTTTGTTGGGCCAGACCACCTTGATGGGGTTCAGGTCAGGAGATTTGGGTTCATTTCAGTCCTTGTCCTGCCATAAACGCAGCCAGTGGTTAGGGTCATTATCCTGGATGATACGTAATTTGCAGGTGCCCTCTGGGTAATGGCATCATCGTACACTAAGAGGCATCACATTATGTTTACTTTGTATCCCCACAAAAAAAAACGTCACTGGCACTGGCCACTACCTGGAGATGCAGCCCCAAACATGTATCTTCACAGGGTGCTTTGCAGAAGGCTTAGTAATGTCCTTTCCTCCTGAATACTATTCAGTTAACCCTTTCGCGGGCAACAGTAGTCTCATCTGTTAAAGGATGTCCTTGAAGTCTTCCACAGTCTCCATCAAGCCCTTAACGTGGATGACACCTTTTGTTTGCTGACCTCATGGATCATCAGGAAAATTATTTGACTGAAGGACAAGTCATGGCAGGTTTTGATAAATATAACAGTTTGGACATTGAGCATCCCTCCTTCTCGTTTGCAGATCTGCCTGAGCGCCTGGTGCGCGGTACAAATGCCTTTAACATTAACATTAACATAATTGAGCATTACTACGGTAATAGATGAGGGACAAAATAAACAAAAAGATCAAATCAACAGGTGACTTAAAAGACACCATTAGCCTGGGTAAGTGATTCATCCTAAAGAGGAGCACTGCCTGAATGTAGAAAATTGCACTTGCATTTGTTGTATAAACCAATACAAATTAATTATTTTTTTAAAAATGTATTGCAATTATAGCAGAAAACTCGTTGTGGGTGCATATCTTGCAGTGACTACACACCCCAGCATGCGCTGTGTTAAGAGTCCCCACACACACACATACACACGGTATCTCCTGCAATCTACAGGCATCATCATTTGTGACAGGCACCCATATGTGTGTAAGTTAGATTCTTGGCTAGCAGCATTGGGAGGCCGCGGAGCGATGTGGTGTGTGACTTGTGACGCACGTAGCCAATCCTGTCTCTTTTCAGTTTGTCAGAGTCTGTGCCAGGGAAATGTTTTTTTTTTTTTTGTTTTGCTGTAACACAATAACAGATTTGGTTGCTTTCAAAGTTCAGTATTTTATTATTTTTGACAGGGTTCAGTATCGCTTGCGTGTTATAGACGGACACTGCAACTCCCATACCCAGCTCTGCTTTCTGCCATTATGGCGTATGTGTTGGGTCTGCACTGGGGGCACCTTCTCCACGGGAGGGGGCTAGGTGAGGATGCTCGCCACCCCCTTGTGAAAGATGCTGCCTTGTGCCGTGTTAGAATAATACAAAATAAACTCTGTATATAAAGGTGTTTGAAAATGTTACAAATGTTGATTAGAACCAAAGGAGAAAAAACGCCGTCCCTCCCAGGCCCACTAAAAATCTAGGGTATACCCACTAACGCATGCGGAAAAGAAGGTCATTCGAGCACCCCACCTCCAAAAAGTTGGCGGCTAGGGCTCTTCCAAACCCTGACATGGAATTTGAAGGGAAACTCAGGAGTGGCTGTTGCCTATCTCACCCATGCGGTGGACCCTGTAGGATGAGCAGCGACGGCTTGTAGAGGCGGATGCCAGCATGCTGTCATGGTGGCTTTGGTGGTGTGGGTTCATGGAAGCTGGGGGCACAGGGAAACTCAAACGCAGGGACTATTGCACACAACCCAAAATAAACAGAGCCTCGGAGCCCTCTGGGCACCTCAGCTCAAGGGTTATGGACACAACCTCACTGGTGGAGATTCTTTTCAACCCGTTGCTCAGGATTTCTACTTCAGTGACCCCCCTCACTCCTCATTGCATTCATTCGCCTATTCACTAAGCTCTTATGGTGGTAACAGGCAGTGTGGAAAAGCTGGAGAGGAGCGGTTAGACAGCCCGTCAGCCTCGTTTACAGGAAGGGTGACAACCTCCCCTGAAACTAAAGATGCCCCTAAGGAACAGCCCTCATAGAATGACCACCAGGCAGATGTTGCAGCAACCCAGCCAGTAAGCAGTTTGGAGTTAAGATGTCAACCCAGCCAGTAAGCATCACCATCTTGTGGCCAATGCTGGATTTGACTTTTATGGACTTTATTCATTCACGGTGCGTCACCCTTTCTCAACTCTCATGCTGGACTTCCTTTGCATCTTGTATTCATGGTGGCCCTGAATCATGCTGTTCCCATCTTCATCTTGTATCCTGGCTTGCAACATGATGTGTTACTACTGGCCTCTGCAATTGTATTCACTCTCCCCTCTTGCTTCTCCACTTTTTTGACTGCTTACTCTCTGTTCTCTCCTCCTTTCCCTTCTCCCTTTTCCTATCTCCTCACCTTATTTTTTTCTATGCACTTACTCTATCACAATTGTCCCTGGACCTAGTATGATAGCAACCTCGTCTGTCTCCTCCTCCTCCACTTACTGTTTTTTTCCTCCCCACCCTCCCAGCACTATCTGAAATGTCGTCAGGCCTAGTATGATAGTCACTTGTTTTGTTCCTCCCCTACCTTTCTGCACCCCTCTCCATCACCTCTTGTTTTTCTCCGGCTCTACCAGAAATGTCGTCAGGCCTAGTACGGCAGTCGCCTGTCTGTTTCCATTTCCTTCCCACTCCCCCCTCCCTTCCTTATCTATGTCTTAGCTCTTGCACTATCTGAAATGTCGTCAGGCCGAGTACGATAGTTAATTTCACACCCTTACTGTTCATGGCCTGTAAGAATGTCATTGTATTTTCCCTTGTTCCCTCCCTGGCCTTGAAGCGCTTTGAAACACATTGTGTATAGGTGCTATATAAATAAACTATCATATCATATATATATATCAGTCAACCCAGCCAGTAAGCAGTTAAGATGTCAACCCAGCCAGTAAGCAGTTAAGATGTCAACCCAGCCAGTAAGCAGCTATGATGTCAACCCAGCCATTAAGCAGTTAAGATGTCAAGCCAGCCAGCAAGCCGTGGATAAGGATAAGAAAATAAATTGCCATTTGGTCACAAGAAGCACAGAGTTGAAAGAAACACTGCAGCTTGCCTGCAATTGGCCCGCAATTAGATGCAAGGGGTCATTGACAGAATAGACAGATAATTCATGACATGAAACTGCAGAAAATGACCACTTCCATCCTGCATACTGATTAAATCACCACATGCTTCCCTACACAATTGCCATATACATGTTATATTGGTTCTATGTCATAAGCGCGCATTGTGAAGCGGGAACGCAAAGAAGACCGATTTGTATAGGCCGTTTTTTGTGTAGGCTTTAAAATGCGGTATTATCACATAGCACCCCTTCCCGGCGCCCATCCTCTCCCGCTCATTCTCTCGTTAATGGGGGTTTGAGGGGTTAAAACCCCGCCCCGCAGGAACACCCCCTTTCCCCACCCACCACCCTACCCCCACATCTAAATACGCATTCTCCCCACACATACGCATACAAACACATACACCCACACGCACACTTAAACACACTTAAACACACTTACACACACCACACAAACTACACATGCAGGCCTATTTCAAAATGGTGCAGGATTCGCTATCCTACAAGTGGGAAACCCCTTCCGAGGCAGCTGTGCGTTGCATTGATTATAAGGGAGATGGTTTCTAATACAAACTCCTATGAGCGCGTCCCTGAGTGTATGATTCACGTTGCATAGCATGAGCCCCACATCCCCTCTTCTGGACTTCATTACCCTCCAAGCATATTCACTGCTGCACACCAGAGAGCTGAGAGCAGGGTAAACAGTGGCATAGGCAGGCTGTGGCACGAGCAGCAAGGCCGCCATCTTTTCCCCAGGGCCCAACCTGGCACTGCATGCCGGGGACTGTGGGACGCTGCTGATGTGCATGGTGACAGTCTGCTGAAAGGCTGAAAGGGGGACACCTCAGAGAATGCAGGGATTTAGCAATGGATTGCAAGTACATGAACAAAAAGCGAGACATGGCACTGATGTTGCCCAATCGCACAAGAAGCACAGGGAGGAACACATACATCGCATCATAATATTTCATACGTTGGAAGCCATAGACAGTTTTTGAAGTTGCAAAAGATATATTCTGCCTTGATAAAGCCTGAACGGGTGAAACTCATGGCCATGTAGTCAGCATGTGAAGTAACACATTCACTTTAACGGCACATGCAGTGCAAAGGTCACTTAGAGAGCTACCTGGCTTTTGTTTCTGAAGTTTGACTGCATAAATGTGCAGATTATTCTTCACCCTACTAACATCCACACAATATATGACAACAAAATAATGTGAAGGGTATACTGTAACACAGCTGCCAGAGGCACGGAAACTGCTCTACTGAACACCCGTAATGAATTGCTCTCTAATCTTGACTCAAACTCTCCTTCCGTTCTTATCCTCCTGGATCTTTCCTCCGCCTTCAACATGGTCAATCATTCCACCCTGACAAATCGGCTCTGTGACACCCTTGGCATCACAGGCCTGGCACTGGACTGGCTGACCTCCTTCCTCTCCAACCGACCTTGCCAGGTTCGACTGGGACCTTTTCTCTCCCCATCACACTCTCCACCTGCAGCGTCCCTCAAGACACTACCCTCTCGCTGTGGCGTTTCAACATCTACCTTGCCCCCTTGGACCACTTAATCTCTTCCCTCTCTCCTCACTTCCAGTGTTATGCAGACAACATGCAGCTCTCCTTCAAGATTCCCTCCTCTTCCCCCTCTTGCTCCTCTCTCATCCCTGACTGTCTCCCATTGAGTCATGGTGCATGCCTTAATGCCAGTAAGACTGAGATCCTTTTCATTGGGACCCCAGCTCCCACCTTCCTTCCCCCTCTGGTGAGGCACAAAAGCTTGGTGTCATCTTTGATTCTTCTCTCTCCTTCTCTCTCCTCACAGTGCAGACCTTGCAAAAAAAGCCCACTATCATCTGCACCTCCTCAGAGGCATTCTCCCTCCCCTCACCTTCCCCCAGAAACTCAATGTCTCCAGAGCTCTGGTCCTCTCTAGGCTTAACTACTGCAAAAGCCTCTTCCTCAATCTTCCTTCATCCTCCGTTCATCCCCTTCAACTAATCCAGAATAGGACTGCAAGACTTTTTCTTGGCCTCAAGCCCAGGGACAGCATCTCTCCAGCCCTAATTTCTCTCCACTGGCTCCTGGTTGCTGCTAGGATCAAATTCAAGACCCTCTGCATCCTCAACAAAGGCTTTCTGGGGCCTGGGATCATGCTACATCCAACTTTCGCCTTAAATACTTACCTGCAAGAGGTCTTCTGTCTGCTAGCTCCAACTCTCTGCGAGTCAGACGCTTCTCTAAGCAAAGAATGGGTGTAGATGTCTCTCCTCTGAAAGAGCCTACCTCTCGAATGGTGTCCCTGCCCCTCTCAGGCTTGAGCCGGATCTCCTTAAGTTCCAGAAGCTACTAAAGACCCTCCTTTTCTCCTCCTCCTTTACTCTCCCCCTCCCCTGCTAACACCTTCTTCTGCCTAAGTGATGGGCTGCCTGGTTCCCTCTGAGTACTATAGGACTCCAGGCCTCCACGCCCAGTCCGCCCTTTCCCTGCACTTACCTGCATTCCCTGGGACTTGCCCTCTGGCCTCCCCTTAGCACTTGCACTTTGCCCCTTACCCTTTACCCTTCAAACCTTAGCACTTCATTTTTGCGCAGACCGCCACTTCCCCTCACCCTCCTCGCACTTCTTGTTCTGCACTTGCAAGATCCGAATGCCACCAGGCCTAGTAGGACCGATATTGTATCTTTCTCCCTTCTTCCCCACCCCTTTTTGTCTTGTGGTGCCTTGACCTTACCAATATCCAATAAATAAATACAAATAAATAAATAAACTATACAGGCATTGTAATGTGAACTTACTTGCTACAATATAAATTGGTTGAGACAATTCCACAGAAACACTTGTTCTGCTTATTTAAGCAATATCACCCGAGCGTGGGGGGGCATTACCGGGCCAGGTAATGCCCTGTGCCAGTTAGAAGCCTAAGCAAAGCCCTGGTAATGCTCCCGTTGCGACAGTAATATTGCTATTAGTACCCCAGCACGTTGTACCGGGTACTAATAGTCATTTTGTTTTTAAGTTGAGAAACGACATGTTAACTGTTTCTCAACTTTAAAATAAACTACAAAATGCGATGGCCTCCATAGATTGGGGAGAAGGGACCTACACGTAGTATCTTCTCCCTTTCCATGGTGGCTAGCCGAATGTCAGGGACGCGCCAGGGACACAACTGTTCCCGGCACCCGCGAGATACAGCAGCGCAAGGTAAGCGGGGAGGAGGTGGGGGGTAGCTAAATGGGGTGGGGGATGGGGCACTGGGGGTGCAAGGGTACACTTACCTGATTATCCAGCGGGGGAAGATGGCAGCCTCCAGCTCCAAGGAGCCTCGGAGCAGGGGCTTTACCAATAGGTAAAGACCCCGTTCTGACTCTCCTCATTGGCTGGAGGCCGGAACCATGCCCCCGCCGGGTACTACTTCTCTTTACCATACTACATGGAAGTTAATATGAAAAGTATCCTATAAATCCCAAAAATATAGTCCAGACGCAGTGCATAAGTGCTAGCAGATGGCATCAACATTTTCCTGTAACTCGGCTTAGCATTTGGTTGTGTGCTAGTTTCTCCTTGGGCGTTAGCAGCTCCTCAGCACAATGCCTTAACTGTACAAAGCCAGCATTGGGGCAGGGTCACAGCCTGCCAAGATCTGACAACCAAACTTGTTTTAAACAGTAAACATGCGATTGGGTACACACATGCATCGGAGCACACATTTTGTTGGGAAGAATTTCCCTTCTCTAACCGTAGGATGTTGGATATTCATTCTACAATGTAAAATATATACAGGAATACAAAATGGTATGGAATACAATCGACAGGACTTATAGAACATGACTAGAGAGCACTGTTTTGCTATATATTTAAGAAACAAGAGTGTGCATGAAGTAGTGATGCTAGGTGAGAATAATAGGTCATTCTTTTTCTGCATTGCTGCCTTTATAAGGTGTAAGCATTTTCACATTCAGCAGTTAATTTGTATGCCTTTCAATGTTGTGTATGAGAAGAGAAAACATGCTTACGCTCAAATTCTGGCAGGGTTGACTCTTTCTTTTCTCTTTATGAAGTTGATGAAAGGAATACTGTTAAATGGAATAATATTTTTTTTATTGATTTAGCTGACATACATCAACTTTAAAATATTCAACACATTAATTCCACATATAAAAACAAAAAGAACACCTAAAACAAGATTTTCAAAGTTTTTCTAAAATACCACTCATCACAAACGTGAAGTGACATAAATCATTTGCACATTTTCCATGTTACATGAAAATAAATCTTTACGACAATTTAGCAAAACCACAAAAGGACTGGCTTCATTCCTTCATATTTCTAAAAGAACACAAACCAACAAATAATTCATTATATCACATTGCTGAGCATCATGATCAAATGTAAGCAGGCTTCTAACATATGACATACCATTGGAATAATATTACTATGTATTATTTAAAATATGGTGAAGTTATTGGTACTGTTGGAGATATTTATGCGGCAACCATCAATACTGGGAATTCTTTCCGTCCCCAATCAAAAGCGCATCACCAATATTCCTTTTCGGTTCAATCTAGTCCTGTCTGTGTTTCATATAGTACCGCATAGGTCCCTCGCCCCTGTGACCACAGATAAACCAAGAAGCGGGTCATTGAACAGAAAAAATATATATTTATTATTACAGAACAGGTAAATGAATATTCACACAAAATCACAGATCACACCACCTCACTCGATGGCCCAAATGCATTTATTTCCTAATAATTCTTTTTGCACAAATTGAAAACACTAGTCAGTTCGGGATAAGACAAATCACCAACTCTTTAGCCCCACAACATGTACAGTCAAAACACCTTGCCTGGGGTTCACTTTTAATAGCATGTAGCACCTTAAAACATGACAAAATCACAAGCTTGACACTCTACTTTATATGAAGTTTAATTTGAATAATATACAACACTTTCTATTGGCACAAACAATTTCACACATGCAGCGCTCTGTATTTTTAATCTCCCTTTGCATGTAAAAAGAATTTTGACTGCTACTGCGCTCTTAGCTATGCTGGCAGTCTTATAGCACAACAAACTTTTCAGAACAAACACTTTTTATTTATATTTTAAACCCTTTTTCTTTTCACCAGTATGCAAGGCAAAACCTCCCTTCTGCCAGGAGTCACTTTCTTACTTTCAGTAGAAGGTGTACTTTTAAATCAATGACTCCACTCTGCTTAACTTTGAGAAGACATTGCTCTGTTCGAGCACACAAAAACGCAGGTATTCATTTGAATATTTGGAACCCCTCTACATTAAGGGAGAGTTCAGGGAAATGGGAAGCAGTAGGTAATTGGAGTTTTTATTGCACTCCTCCCTTTAGGGACTTTTGGAGTACCCAATTACTTTACAGACTATATTTTATCCACACTGGGAACAATGTTATTAATTTCAAATTTCAACAAAATCACCCTGTGTAATTTGGCTATGATGGAATTAATTACATTATTGTTTAGTAAAATGATAAGGATTTCTTTTAAGTGGCCCACCCAATCAATAAAGAGAAAATTACATCACACAGATCCCCAAAAGACCTGGTTTGGCTGGACAAGTTAACTTACATAAATATCTCTCAGTTTGCACTCAGGAAAAAGGACATCAAGGCCCAGGTCATCTTTCAGGTACCGGACAGGGCCCATCAGATTCCAACGTCAGTCATGGATATTCTCCAGGCTCAATCCCTCTATTTTGACTGTACTTGATAATAGATCACAGTCTCTGTCCCCTCTCCTGGGTTCCTCCAGCAATCTTATTAGCAGTTCCAACCCAAGTAATTTCAGGCAGTCTCCCTGATCTCCATTGTGCATCTCCTTATTACCCCTCAACCACACACCCAAAAATGTCTGCATTTTGAGATGCCAGCTTATTGGCTCTTGATAGGGATTGAACAACTATTTTCCATCCCATTACCCATGGCTGACCCTCTTTTCTTTGATTGGCTCGTTCAGTTGCCAAGTCCAAATATTGGGAGGGATAAGGCCACCCAACTGAGTTTACATTTTTACACATTTCAAGTTTGCACTAAAAACTCTAACATGGCAAATATTTTTAATTGTCAGTTAAGCATAACAATGTATGAATGCCTGAAATGGTCTGCCCATGCCAGACCTAAAGAAATAAGTAGCGCAACTGCATGAGGTTGCACACTCGAACAAGGGTTTTTCTTGATTTTTTCAAAAATATAACAGTTATTAACCCAAAATGTTCTATACAGATATCCAATTTAATAAGCTATCATCACCCAAAATCTCTGGGATAGTCATAACCACATTTCAGGTTGTAACTCTTGTTCGCAATGGTGAATTCTTATGAGAGTTAAATCAACATATAGGCCTGTTCCTCTGCTTTTTTATGATACTTTCACCATTACTGTGCGATGTATGGTTGCTGAGAAAATTAACAAACTACGATCATCCATCTAAACTAATGGCAATCTCTAAACATATTTGTTTTGTTTTCACCACTCCACTCAACATGAAATCTGGACATCTGTTTTCCCTTTTGGTTTTGCCTGCAATTAATCCATTAGCATTTTTCTCCCAGGGCCAACAGATCATTGGTTGCTTATCTTTGAGAGCAGGTCCCAACCCATCATAAATACCTTCTTGGTCACTGCTGTGGCTTCAAAAGATGTTTTAGATAGATAAATGGTAGGGTGAAGGTCACTGTTTGAGTGTTCTGAACAGAAACTGACGCCATTCTTCCTGAACAGAAACTGATGCCAATTCTCCTGAACAGAGGATGATTTTCCATTATACCATTTTCTTTTTACAAAGGAGGCCTTTTAATACTTGCCGTCAAGTCATATGCAGATTTCTCCTACGGCATGTCAACAATGTTTATCTTTAAATTATACTTTATATTAAACTGGCAGAGGCCCTGGAGTTTCACTGGTAAACAGCTCTTTTCAGTCCCAGATGCAATTGTCTTTATTTTTCCATAATTGTGAAAAATGCCTTTCATTTCTTTCATACTGTAGTGAAAGATAGGCCTCTGATTTTAGTCCTTTGTCATTCACACATATGCCGCACTTAATTGTAGTCTTCCTTCTCACAGTTTATTTCAAAACAGTTGTGACAAGCCACCCATTTCCTTAATATATATCTTTAAATTTGACTTCTTCAGTGTCATTTAATTTTCCAGGTTTCAAGCTGCAGAATGCCAGATTGTCCACAGTCTCTCTATTTTATCAAAGAAAACAACATTTTCCTATTTGGAAGTTTGGAAATTAATTGCTGGCATTTCAGTCTGCCAGTCAAAATTGTGCTTTCACATTTCCCATATGGTATTTCAGCATTTTGAGACCCATTTAATCTTATTTCTCTGGTAACAGCATTTTGACATTGCAGTTTCTCTGTGTGTTATCAATACTCTGCATGTTTAGGCCTAATGTAGCTAAATGCAGTTTCTTTTCTGTCTGGGGGCTGTATTTGAACCCCACACTATCATGCAGTGAATGTTACTTTTTTGCATGTAACACATCTTTCAATTAAGTGTGAATGCGTGAGTGATTCACGCTGCAATAAATATATCTGTTCTAAGAGTCCCTAACACCCCATTTACTAATCTTACCTTCCAAGACAATAAATCAAATCACAAATGAATCACCCTTTCCGTTAGACTGCTTAGTTTATCTCTAGTGATGTCTGCTTGCAAGACATTTATAAACAGTTTGCCCTTTTGTTTCACTTCAGTTCTTTTATCAGATACCATACAACATCATGCAGCATGCCCTTATCAAACATTGACTACAAGCACATACCCATTCACACAGCAGTTTATTTGTTTTAAATGTCTTGAATGTACAGAAGTAAAATCAAGAGATGTTTTTTAAGGATACTATCAGTTCTAGCACACTGGAAGTGGGTATTTGGTTGAATGGTGTCTTTTGACTAGTTAAAAGGATACAATACCCTACAATAGTTCAAAGTTTGGCCTGATTAGATGAGGATGCTAATGAAAATACACTGGTAAAATAAGGGCATGTACTTTGTTTGCAGGGCACCCTGCCCTGAGGCACGCGTGTATAATGGGCAGGTCCAACCTGGAAAGAAGCCCTGGCTAAACAATTTAGGAGAAAACATGTCTGGGATAAGTTAACATCTTTTAAAGAGATCTGTCTTTGGCCGCAAAGTACCTATTTAAAGTGACACTGCCCTGTGAAGATTGACGCTTCCTTAGGGAAGATGTGCACACCATAAGCCCCACATTGTGGCTCCATTCTGTGGCAAAATCATTGATGAAGCATTGGAGGGTGGCAATGAGAAGCTGTAGATTATCACAGGACAGGGGTGTTGCCCTCTGTACAGCAGAAACAAGTTAGGCAGGCAGTGGGTAGCTGAAACCCTAAGGGGAAACTTGCTTTCTTTGTCAGAGTCACAGGGGTCCCTTAAGGTGTGGGGGCCAATTTTAATTAAAAAGGCCTGATACTACCATATACTTATGTCCCGTGATTTTCTGGTTTTGCGGCACAGGCCCATGCACAACTTGTCACCCACATCCCACTGGCACAGGGAGGGACCTCTACCAATCCTTCTTTTCCAAACTCTTTACATATTCACCAATACAAATCCTCAATTGTCAGTCTCCACGCACGCCTCCCCCCCCAAACAACAAGCACCCATGTTACCACCCCGCCCCAGAACATCTGAACTATTTCCAATCCCAATGATGACCCCTCAATGCTTCTCCCTGCTGCTATCTGCCCCAAACTTGAACCTTGTAAAAGGGGCATTTTCGTACATAAAATGAGCAATTCAAAGTGCCTATACCCAGGACTCAAGTCGAGAGTACACGTGAGTGGGTAGAGTCCACCCACTTTTTTCAGAGGGTGACTCCATCCCTCTGGGTTTTTTAGAGGCTGTGTGTAAAATGAGCAAACATTTCCTATCTTTTTTTTTTAACTTGTGAATTTACGCTGTCCACCGTGGTCGCGAGGTGTGCAGGCTGGGCACTTGACCACTGCAGCAGATAAGCTGGTGTGTCATATATAGGGACTGCATATTCCAGGGAAAACATTCTTATTGATTCTTGGAGTTTAAACCATGCACACCTTCTAACGTTTTCAAAGCACTATTAGAATTAAATATCCTCTCTCGGTTTTTTGTGTGTGTTGATTTTATGAATGGCAATGCTACTCGTCCTGCGCAATTTGTATCGTTATGCAAAGCCAATTGGATGAAATGTGCATGTTTCACCTTGATATGCTAAATTCTGGTGACGTCCAATCCGAGTGCGTATGTTAATGAGACCCCCCACTTTTTATTTTAGGACCGCGTATACCTGTGCGAACCATCAAGAAGCTGGGCATGGGGTCTTTTAGGACCAGTAATATTGATCATCAAGAACATTTTAAGCACGTGGGATATTCTGATAACACTTGGTGGCATAAAGTCCATTTGGATGACTTTGAGAGGAGCGGGACTTTTAGTGTGGTGTCAACAGCCGGGTCATCGCGAGAGCAAAGGAAGGGCCTGAAACCGAACGTGAGCAAAAAGACAGAAATGGGGTAAAAATTGCGCAAATAATGTTGCAGGAGCAGCTGCTTCATTGGGAATAAAAATCATCTTCAAACAGCGGGACCAAAGCACTAAGAGACGTGTTGAATATGCTTGACTTTTGACCTGCAAAATATATTCTGTCAGCAGATGGCGCGCCTGTATCAGACAGGTATATTTGTATTTTATATAATGCTTGCTTTTTGTGCTGGGTGCTTACCATAGACATGATAAAGTCGCCAGCACGGTACAGTAATGGGGATAGGACAAGGCAGTATTAAACACATCTTCAGTCAGGCCAACATTACAGCTGTGCAATCCAGTGGTGATTGTGGATGGGATCGCTGGGGGAGGGGAGGATAATTTTATTTATTTAATTTATTTATTGGACATATGTATGGCGCCTATACAGTAGAAAGATTTTCCAGGAGCCACAAGACAAAAGAGGGGGCGGGGAGAGGGCGGAGAGGGAGGAGGAAAAAAAACAATAATGGTCCTACTAGGCCTTGCGACATTCTGATTGTGCAAGTACAGTGTCAGGAAGTGTGTGGGGGGGCAGATGAGGGAGATCAGGGAGAAGGAGGGATAGGGAGAGGGTGACAGGAGAAGTGCTGGAAGGAGTGGGCCCAGGGGGCTGGGCAAGTGCTAAAGGGTGCCCAGGAGGGCAAAGGCCTGGGGAGCAAGGGGTAGGGGTTAAAGTGCAAGGGAGGAGGGGTGGACCAGCCTCGGAAGGCTAGTCAGGAAAGGGTGTCCGAGGACAAGTGCAGGTAGGCAGGGATGCAGGGGGGTGGCTGGTCGATAGCGGGCCTGACCCCTGGTGAGACTCATAAGGGACACAGGCAAACCGTCGCTGCAGCAGGAGGAGACTAGTAGGGGAGGGGCAGAGAGAAGGAGGAGGAGAAGAGGAAGGTCTGGAGAAGCGTGCAGAACTTAAGGAGATCTGGCTCAAGAAAGAGTGGGGCAGGGAGGTCATTCCCGAGGGAAACACCTGCGGAGGAGAGAGATCTACCCCCCACTCTGCTTGGAGAAACGTCTATTTTGCAGAGAATTGGAGCTAGAGGATCGGAGGACTCTAGCAGCGAGCTATTTAGGGAGAGCCAGTTGAATGTAGAGAGGCCCCAGGCCCCAGAAAGCCTTGTGGATGATGCAGAGGATCTTGAATTCGATTCTTGCAGCCACCGGGAGCCAGTGGAAGGAGTTTAGGGCTGGAGAGATGCGGTCCCTGGGCTTGAGGCCAAGGATAAATCTTGCAGTCCTATTCTGGATTAGTTGAAGAGGGAGGAAAAGGCAGATTAAGGAAGAGGCTGTTGCAGTAGTCAAGCCTTGAGAGAATCAGAGGTCTGAAGACGTGTTTCTGGGCGAAGGTGAAGAAAGGGAGCATGACTCTGAGGAGGTGAAGCTGATAGTCGGTCTTCTTGGCAAGGTCAGCGATATGAGGGGATAAGGAGAGAGAGGAGTCGAAGATGACACCCACGTTTTTAGCCTCACACAAGGGTTAGGGGAGGGGGCAAAGGAGGGCAGCCTGAGTGTACGAGGGATGGGTGGGAGAGGAGTCGCAATGATAAGGATCTCTGTCTTACTGGCATTAACGCAGAGATCGTTGGCAGCACAACATGCCTGAATAGCAGTTGGGCAGTCGAGAATGAGAGAGGAAGGAGAGGAGGAAGAGGAGGGACGCTTAGAGGAGGGCTGAGTATCATCGGCATAACACTGGAAATGAGAGAAGGAGGAGACCAAGTGGGCAATCGGGGCAAGGTAAATGTTGAAAAGCCACGACAGGAGGATAGAGCCCTGAGGGACACCGCAGGTCGTGAATGAGGTGGAGGAGAGAAAAGGGCCCAGTTGATCTTGGGAGGGCTGATTTGAGAGGAAAGAGGTAAACCAATCCAGTGCCCTGTCTGTGATACCCAGGGTATCTCGGGTTAGATTTACTTGATCGAAAAACGTTGACCTTTTCCAATTTGACCTATTTCTTTGGTTGCTTTTTTGGTTGAAAATGCGAGGGTAGACCCACTGCATCCCTTCCTCCCCACATCCCCCCACCTTAACCTATTGCCTTACGCGCTCCCTATATATTTATTTAATTTAATTTTACTGAAAAAAACGATAAAATAAATTCGGTCAGATTGCAAAGGTCAAATGTTTTTTGATCAAGTATGCTATTACCGGGTATCAGGGAGCTGGTTTATGAGGATGGAATGATTGACCATGTCAAAGGCAGAGGACAGGTCAAGGAGGATAAGGATGACAATGGGAGTTGGAATCAAGATTTGAGAGCAGGTCATCACAAGTGTTCAGGAGAGCAGTTTCCGTGCCTCTGGCTGCTCTGAAGCCAGACTGGTGGTTGTGGAGGCAACTAACAGATTCAGTGTGATGGATTAGTTGGGAGATAACCAACTCCTCCAGGAATTTGGCCAAGAAGGGGTTAGTGGAGATAGGATGGTAGTTAGCCAGGCAGGAAGGGTCTGCACACAGCTTTTAAAGGAAGGGGTTCAGAAGGGAGTGCTTGATGGGTGAGGGGAAGGAGCCAGTGGCGAAAGAGTGGTTACAGAACTCAGCCAAGGAGTGAGCGAGAGAGGCAATGTTGTCCTTCATTATTCTAGAGGAGCTGGGAAGCACCTGTTTGGAGGAGACATTCATAGAGCAGACTATCTTGGTGATGTCATCAGGTACTATGGATGAGAAGATGTAGAGAAGGTTAAAGGGAGAGGAGGAGGCAGAGGGAGGCCTGCAAGCAGGAAGGGGAAGGAATGGGTTAGAGGAGAGAGAGGACAACATCTTCTGAGTTTTGATAGTGAAATGGTTGGCCAGCGCCATGCAAAGGGCCTGAGAAGGAAGAGAAGTGGAGACTGCAGTAGGATTGGCAAGTTCCTTACATATTTTCAAGTTCAGCCATGTTGTTAGTGGCTCCAGATATGCGTGATTGGATATGGGCCTGTTTCTTGGAGCGGATGGAGATTCTGTATTGTCATTGGAGCAGGCGACAGGGCAGTTTGTCAGAGGATGTGCTAGAACCCAACTTCTTCAGTTCCACTGCTTTGCACTTGCATTTCAACGAGGCTAAGTCGGAATCATACCAACTATTGCACTTGGAAGAAGGCTTCATACGGATCCTCATGGCAAGGATGTCAAGAGTGTTGAAGATGGAGAGGTGAAGGTTAGTAAAAGCTGAGTCAGTGTGAGAGTGAATAGTAGGAATGGTGTTACACTCACCTGGCTCCCACAGAGGCGTCGATCGGAACTGGACAGCTGCAGTCTCCACCAATGTGATGCGTAGGGCCGAGATGACGGACTGGACTGGCCCACCTAGCTTCGTTTGCTTGGCCCGTAGGAGTATTCTTCTGATGGTTTGAAAAGATGAGCTTCTCCATCCTGCATTGAGCGCAGGGGCGCGTTGATAACCAGTTGCTTCACTGGCTCGAAGGAATTGGTGAGTTCCAGAACAATATTGACCCTGAGATTCCCGGCAAGATGCCGTAAGTATAAAGTTCATAAGAGTTCAAATGCCTGACTTTCAGTCTTGTCCGATTCCTTGCAGGTTGCAGCTTAACCCTAATGAAGAGTTCCTCGTGGCAACCGGTAGTATTCTGGTAAGGATTTGTATTTTCCAACACAGTTCGATAAAATAATGTCAATATGTCACCTGTTGCTTTCTCCCTTATTCAGGCGCTGAGAGAAAGTATGAAGTCTTGGGGAATAATACCTCTGGCGGTAAAATCAGGTAAGTCTATTGTGGTGAGGAGGGTTCCCCTTGTTAGTCCCTTTGTTTCACCTTGCTGTCCTTTGTTTCCCCTTAGGGGCCAGGGTTCGGCGAAGATGCAGTGGAAGCTGCGCCGACCCGTGAAGAGGAATAGTACCCCCGGTGGTAAAATCAGGTAAGTCTATAGGGGGGTAACTAATATTCCTCTGTGTATTCCCTATGCTCACCTTGCTGTTATTGTCTTCTCCTTAGGTGGCGGAGTGCGGCGGGAACATGCAGGAGGATGCAGTGGAATGTGAAGATGCTGCGAAGGCCGGTGAGTTCAGCGCGGCGCTGTAGCAGGGGAGGCGACGCGCATAAAATAACTTCTTTCTTCCAGCTCGAAGGCGCGATGGATCGGGAATTCAGGTAAGGATTAAAGGTATTGCTCTTGTTCTAACCTTTTCCCCTTCTTTCTCCCTTTTTCTAGGAGCTCCAAACTCGAGGCGGGCGTGGCAGAAGGCTGGATGCAGACTTGCAGGCACGGTGAGCGTTACGCTGCTGGATGCAGAATAACGCGAAGCATGTGCTGCTCTTCGGGCGTGGTTTAAATAGCCTCCAAAGTAGTCCCAGATAAGTATTCCTCCCCAGCCTCACCCGAGTAAAAAATAGTCCCTAAGTAAAGTAGTCCCTTCCAAGCCTCTTTTGGCTTGGAGCTCTTGCAGCATGGTCTGCATCAGGTAAGTTTGCAGCATGGTCTGCATCAGGTAAGTTTTAATCTATGAGCCTGGCGCCTATGGTCCCAGGACTGACTCTCCATATGAGCCTGGCGACATAGGTGCCAGGACTGGACCCAAATAGCCCCTAGCAGGGGTTGTTGGGCTTGCTTAGGATAACTTGATGCCTGCTTCCAGGGTTACTGGACGTGGTCTGGGTCCCCGGGGGTAGGCATCATGACAGCACTCCCCCCCAAGGCCCCTCCTAAAGTCGTTCTTCCCTGTGGTTTCGGTTTGTCTGGGAAATTTCGGTGGAATTTTTTCACCAATCGGGGTGCATGAACATGGTCACTAGGTTCCCATAACCTTTCCTGTGGTCCGTAACCTTTCCAGTCGATTAAATAAAAGAGTTTTGACTTTATCAGCTTGGAGTCCAGGATGTTCTTAACTTCAAATTCGGGTTCTCCGTCTACAAGGATAGGGTCTGGTGGCATGGTTAGTCTTGTCCCTGGTTGCACTGGCTTCAAAAGTGACACATGAAAGACGGGGTGAATTCGCATATTAGTAGGTAAGTCCAACTTGACAGCCACCGGGTTGATAATGGCCTTCATAGAGTAAGGTCCCAAATATCTGGGGTTAAAGGTCTGTGTTCCCTTTAGAGGTATATGTTTTGTGGCTAACCATACTTGGTCCCCTATCTGGTATTGTGGAGTATCGCTTCTATGCCGATCAGCATCTTTCTTGTATTTTTCTTTCGCCTGTTTTAAATGTGTAGTTGCTTCCTTAAAGGCTTGTGTAATCGTAGCGTGCAGATGGTCCACTGCGGGCATTTCTAAGTGTTGGGGTGAGTCAAGGTCTGAGGTTCGAGGATGGTGCCCATATAAGGTATAAAAGGGGCTTTGTCGAGTTCCAGAGTGTACTGAATTATTGTATGCATATTCGGTGATCCAAAGAATGTCTTTCCAATTACTCTCAGTCTGATGTAACATACAACGCAGGTATTGTTCGAGAGTCTGGTTGGTCCTCTCCGTTTGACCATCGGTCTGGGGGTGGTGACTGGTCGATAACCTCACATCGATTTGCGCCAATTGACAACATATTTTCCAAAAATGTGAAATGGATTGACTGCCCTGTTCAGAGACCAATATGGATGGAAATCCGTGTATGCAAACAATGTTTTCGAGGAACTCCTTGGCCAGGATTGAAGCTGAAGGTAACCCCTTTAAAGGAATAAAGTGGGCCATCTTGGAAAAAAGATCCACAATAACTAGAATGGTGTTAAATCCATTTCATGGGGGTAGATCAGTAATAAAGTCTAACAATAAGGTGTGCCATGGTGTAGGCGGAATGTCTAAAGGTTGTAAGAGTCCAGCTGGTTTTTTCTTTTGACTTTTGTTTTGGGCACAAATGCCACAAGACATCACAAATGATTTAATATCCTTTCACCAGGTGGGCCACCAGCATTGTCTTTTAATTTTAGCTTCAGTTTTTGCAATACCTGGGTGCCCCTCCATTGGGGTATCATGATAACGGGAAATGACTAGCTCTTGTAGTTCCTTGTGTGGCAGAAATAGCCGCCCTTGGTAATAAGGCAGATCATTGGTGACAGAGTAGTCTGGGCCTTTTTTTATCCAGTCCTGCAGGGCTGTAGGATGAAAGAGTTGCTGGATCTTTACCTGACTGTCCTCTAGTGTCTGTAGAGTAGTCATGCCAAGAATTCTTTGTTCGGAAATTATAGGTACTGGTTCTGGGTTCACTTCTGCCTCTCCCATCCCTATTCGGGATAAGGCGTCTGCTTTACCATTCTTACAACCTGGTCGATAGGTTATTACGAAATCGAACTCGGCAAAGAACAATGCCCATCGGAGTTGATGTGCAATTGGGCCTTGGCTGTCTTTAAATACTGTAAGTTCCGGTGATCGGTGATCACAGTAATGGTATGCCTGGTACCGAGAAGATAGTGCTGCTAAGCCTTGAAGGCGGATTTAATGGCTAATTACTCCTTGTCGGTAACCGCATAGTTTAACTCGGGTGCCGAGAACTTTCTGGACCAAAATGCTACTGGATGAAGCTGGCCAGTTTCAGGGTCCTTTTGAGACAAGACAGCTCCCATGGCTAGACTGGATGCATCAGTTTCCACTATGTATGGAAGTTCAGGGCGCGGGTGCTTTAATACAGGTGCAGACGTGAATTTCGCTTTCAGCTCTTGGAAGGCATTTTCAGCTTCTTCAGTCCACATAAAGCGTTTATTTTTTCGCAAGAGTGCTGTGATGGGATGTACAACATGTGAAAAATCCCGGGATGAATCTGCGGTAGAAATTGGCAAAGCTGAGCATGCTTTGTACTCCTTTAACTGAACTTGGTGATGGCCACTTAAGGATTGCGTCCACCTTTCGTGAGTCCATTCGGACTCCCTTTGGGCTCAGGATAAACCCAAGGAATTCAACTTCTGTGGCATGAAAAATGCATTTTTCCAGTTTTGCATATAATTTGTGCTGGCGCAATTTTTCAAGGACTGCTCGGACGTGCTTCACATGGTCAGATTCTGAAGAGGAGTATACTAGAATATCATCGATATACACGACAACACAAATGTCAATGAGTTCACGAAGGACATCGTTCATGAAGTATTGGAAGGCTGCTGGTGCATTGCACAACCTGAAAGGCATCACCTGGTATTCGAATAACCCATACTTAGCCCGGAAAGCATTCTTCCATTCGTCGCCTTCTTTTACAGGTACCAGATGGTATGCCCCCTGGAGATCTAATTTAGTGTATATACAAGCCTCCTTCACTTGGTCTAGTAGTTCAGGGATCAGAGGCAATGGGTATTGGTTCTTAACAGTTATCTGGTTCAATGCGCGGTAGTCTATGCACGTTCTGAGGTCACCTTCCTTTTTGGGCACGAAGAACAAAGCTGAAGATGCAGGGGACTTGGATGGGCGAATAAAGCCATTGGCAAGGTACTGGTCTAAGTATTGTCGTAGGTGAAGGTTCTCAGGTTCCGTAAGGGCATAGATCCTGCTACAAGGGAGTTGTGCACCGGGTATGAGATCGATTTGACAATCGTACGATCTGTAAGGAGGTAAGGTGTTTGCCTGTTCTTTTTGGAAGACATCCTGGAATTCTTGGTATTCTGGAGGTAGTTGCATGACTGCTGTGGTTACTGTGGCCAGGGCTGCGTTCTGACTTTTCTTTGGGTAACAGGTTTGTACACAATCCGGGAAGGTTATTCTCTTCTCTCGCCAATCAATACAAGGATTATGTGTTTCCAACCAAGGTATCCCCAGTATTATTTGGAACTGTGGGGCTTTGATTCGATCAAACACAATAGTCTCTCGATGCCCATCCTCACCCAATAGTGTCATCTCTGCGGTGGAATGAGTTACAGGCCTAGAGGCAATTTCAGTTCCATCGACTGTGGTGATGACATCTGAGGTGGTTTTTGGCAGAGAGGTAGATTCATCCTGGAAGCCAATTCATAGTCCACATAGGTTCCTATGGCCCCGCTATCAATGTATGCCCTTACTGCGTGCATACGCGATGGCTGCCCTGGATCTACGAGGACCATTGGTATGATGAAATGCGAGGTCTGAGTATCCTTCTTCAAGCTTGGCAAGCGGACCTCTACGCTTGTCGGGTGTGGACTTTTCCCGAGTCTGACTCCTTATGGATTTTATCAGCAGCTGTTACCATCTTCTTGGGTGGTTTTACAGGACAATCCCGTAGAAAATGCCCAGAAGTTCCACAATATAGACACAATTGCATTTGCCGTCTCCTTTCTCTTTCCTTCTGGGTTAAGGATCCTTTAACCCCTCCGATTTGCATGGGTTCTGAAGCATATGCTCCTTTGGGTTTAGCGTGGGTTTTGACCAACACCCGATTCTCAAACTTGGCTCGATCAGCCTTTCTGTTCTGAAGTCTGTGATCTAACTGGACCACTAAGTCTATATATTCAGCGCAGTATTGAGGTGGGTTCACGACTTGAGCCAAGACATCTTTGAGTTCTCCTCGAAGCCCTCGATGAAATAACGTGATTCGTTTTACCTCAGGCCATCCAGTTTCCGCTATCAACCTATTAAAGGTTGCTATGTAGGATAGAAGGTCCTGGTTACCCTGTCGTAGGGACAAAAGTTTGTTATCCAGGGCCTGTCCTTGGGAGTGCGGGGCAAATAGTCTTTCCATGCTCGTTTGAAAGCCCTGAAAATCCCGAAGAATTGGGTCATCCTGAGTAACTAGTGGAATTGACCAATCAGCTGCACTGCCGCTGAGATATGACAATACAAACGCTACCTTGGCTTGATCGTTTGGGAAGGCTCCAGGTCTGCATAAAAAGTGCAAGCGGCATTGGTTCATAAAAACGGCGAACCTTTTGGGATCTCCGGCAAAGCGTTCGGGAGGAGCTAATGGAATATTTCCTGGTAGGTTTATTTGCACAGGGTTACTTGATAACACAGGAGCTGGATTTCCCCCAGAACCAGGTAGGGGTGCTTGTCCAGCCTGACTTTGCAATAGTTCCCTAGCAAGGTCATCAGTTCGCTCCTAAGAGCATTGGTTTCTTGACAGGCAGAATGCACTTCAGCCCTCAGTTCCCCTAGTAATTGGGCCAATTGGTCAGTCTCTGAGGTATCCATAACGCCCGGGTGGGAATTTGTGGGTAGGCTTCGCGTTCTGTTACGCTCACCTGGCTCTCACAGAGGCATCGATCGGAACTGGACAGCTGTGGTCTCCACCAATGTGACGCGTAGGGCCGAGATGACGGACTGGACTGGCCCACCTAGCTTTGTTTGCTTGGCCCGTAGGAGTATTCTTCTGATGGTTTGAAAAGATAAGCTTCTCCATCCTGCATTGAGCGCAGGGGCGCGTTGATAACCAGTTGCTTCACTGGTTCGAAGGAATTGGTGATTTCCAGAACAATCTTGACTCCGAGATTCCCGGCAAGACGCCGTAAGTATAAAGTTCGTAAGAGTTCAAATGCCTGACTTTCACTCTTGTCCGATTCCTTGCAGGTTACAGCTTGACCCTAATGAAGAGTTCCTCGTGGCAACCGGTAGTATTCTGGTAAGGATTTGTATTTTCCAACACAGTTCGATTAAATAATGTCAATATGTAACCTGTTGCTTTCTCCCTTATTCAGGGGCTGAGAGAAAGTATGAAGTCTTGGGGAATAATACCTCTGGCGGTAAATTCAGGTAAGTCTATTGTGGTGAGGAGGGTTCCCCTTGTTAGTCCCTTTGTTTCACCTTGCTGTCCTTTGTTTCCCCTGAGGGGCCGGGGTTCGGCGAAGATGCAGTGGAAGCTGCGCCGACCCGTGAAGAGGAATAGTACCCCCAGTGGTAAAATCAGGTAAGTCTATGGGGGGGGTAACTAATATTCCTCTGTGTATTCCCTATGCTCACCTTGCTGCTCTTGTCTTCTGCTTAGGTGCCGGAGTGCGGCGGGAACATGCAGGAGGATGTGGTGGAATGTGAAGATGCTGTGAAGGCCGGTGAGTTCAGCGCGCCGCTGCAGCAGGCGAGGCGACGCGCATAAAATAACTTCTTTCTTCCAGCTCGAAGGCGCAATGGATCGGGAATTCAGGTAAGGATTAAAGGTATTGCTCTTGTTCTAACCTTTTCCCCTTCTTTCTCCCTTTTTCTAGGAGCTCCAAACTCGAGGCGGGCGTGGCAGAAGGCTGGATGCAGACTTGCAGGCACGGTGACCGTTACGCTGCTGGATGCAGAATAACGCGAAGCGTGTGCTGCTCTTCGGGCGTGGTTTAAATAGCCTCCAAAGTAGTCCCAGGTAAGTATTCCTCCCCAGCCCCGCCCGAGTAAAAAATAGTCCCTAAGTAAAGTAGTCCCTTCCAAGCCTCTTTTGGCTTGGAGCTCTTGCAGCATGGTCTGCATCAGGTAAGTTTGCAGCATGGTCTGCATCAGGTAAGTTTTATGAGCCTGGTGCCTATGGCGCCAGGACTGACTCTCCATATGAGCCTGGCGCCATAGGTGCCAGGACTGGACCCAAATAGCCCCTAGCAGGGGTTGTTGGGCTTGCTTAGGATAACTTGATGCCTGCTTCCGGGGTTGCTGGACGTGGTCTGGGTCCCCGGGGGTAGGCATCATGACAAATGGTGGGGTGAAGGAGGCGGCAAAAGCAGCAACTGACACTTGCTTCATAGGTCGAATGACGGAGAAGGAGACTGGCAGTGCAGGCAGAGGCTTAGCCGGGGGGGAGCCCAGGAGCTCCAGATGGAAGGAGAGGAGAGCATGTTCAGACCAGGAGAGAGGAGTAGTGAGAGGGTTGTAGAGGGAGATATCAGCTGAGATGAGTGCATCCAAGGTGTGCCCAGCTGAGTGGGTAGGACCAGAGGGAAGAATAGTGAGGGAGAGAGAGACCAAGAGGTTGTGGGCGTGTAGAGTGGCGCGCATCAGGAGAATCACGATGATAGGAAGTGCGCCAAGAGAACTTCCTATCTGGTTCCACCATTAATGGCCGAGCAGGAAAAAGGGGAGAGGATAGAGACCATATGGGGTGTCCAATAGTCAGGAGAGGGTACAATAAAGAGGATGTCAGAGAAAGTCTGCCCAGAGGAAGCATTAACGTAGGTGTCAGCAATGGGCAATCCTGGATTGGAGACCAGGAGTGCTTTCTTGAATTTCTTCCGTCCAGGCTTCGAGAGAGGGGTAGGAAAGGTGATAGAGTAGCAATTAGATTAGATAGGAGAGATGGAGAGAACCATGGTTACAGTGGATGGGGACGGAGAGAGAGGAAGGGACTGCACAATGCACAAGGACTTACCAGGCGTCCTAGCAGCAAGCCAGTTGAAGAGGAATCACAGGCACAATGAAAACAATAAAACAGGAATAAGGACTGGGCTACAAAAAGGCCATGGGGAGAAAGAACAGTTCACAGATGTGGGGACAAAGTCAGTAAAGTGAACATTCAGAAATGGTAGTTAAAGGTAAGATAAAAAAAAGTCCTAACAATTGGCAAAAGCAGTATTGTACATATAGAATTCTGAATGATTTACACAAATGGGTAGAAAGGCCGTATTTTAGCACAGCCCGAGGAGTAAGAGCAACGAAATTAGATTTTCTTTTTGTCCACAAAAATGCAGGAAACACAGTACATCTGGAGGGGAGTACAGGGAGATCAGGCTCACACAGCAAGACAGGAGCAACAGATGCAAAGGGCTCACAGCAATACCAAGGGAGCACAGATAATGAGGGTGCAGCTAAAGGACAGGGTAGGCTCCAAAGTCACATATTGCAAAAGTCAGGCAAATATGTGAATCTTTTAATCATGAGCCACGACTTGGGATGCTACCAAAGTATATGCTAAATTGAGCACAAGCATTTCAGGGATTATAATTCCTCAGTTCATGTTATTGTTCATATTTAGGTAGTTTATATAGTATGGTAGAAATAAGTAGGTGATAAAACCTTGGTGTGCAGGACACTCTAACCTGGAATGCATTTCCCATCTCTCTTTCATATTATTTATTTATTTGATGTGTTGTAGTTCATAAGAACTTTTCACATATTACATTTTACAGAAGAAAAAAAGGAAAAGATAAAAGAAAATACATATATGTTATTACATTACATTAATTAAATTAGGCCATAATCATTATATACATAAATACAATTCCCTAACAATTGACATTATTCTAAAATCCAGAATATTAAAATTGACATCAGTAACAAATGTGATCCTTGTTTTTTCATCCCTATTTTATTTAAATAATCTCTCTTTGAACCTGGGCAAACTTTAACATGTTCAAAAAACAAATGGAAACATAATTGTTTCTTCACTATCTTAATTGCACATTTTGTTTCTTTTTTCACTATCCGGTTTTAAACCCTAAGGGTCCTTGGGCTTCAGATCACCCATGACTAGAGGGGGTATATCCCAGTGTATTTGTACGGATGGAAAGGGGTGAGTAGGCCTGTGACCGTCCCCTGCCTTAGTATGGGGACACAGTTGAGGTGCTCTGTGATCCCCACATGTATCCCTTCCCTCTCCAGCATCAACTATCTCTAGGCATCCCCCGAACCCTTTCACCATCCAAATGACAGTCCTCAAGGTCATGCAGGGGCTTCACTACACTGTCCCCCCTTTTCCATATAACCCATTCTCTGAACCAGGGTGGTGACTACCAACGGAGGGTTCCTGCGACCTATCACCTCAGGGGAAAGTTTGAGAAATGCTGAGGTTGGAAGAGCCTATGAGACTGTGAGACACTTCATGGTTCTCGAGCTTCCCCCCTTTTCCGTGTGGCATACCTTCTTCTCTGCCATTCTTCCAATGCTGGGTTCTCTGTATTCCAGTAACCATTCAGATGGCACTCTCCAGATTAGGCTGATGGAGTTGACGGACTACACATTGCAAAATTGGGTCCAGGGAGTTGCGCTATCTCTTCAGGCTTCTGTTTCACCTCTGTAGGTACTGCCAGCAATACTCTCCATCACTCCCAAGCCTACCCAGGTTACTGAGGTGGAGGTCATCATATGTGGCATAACCATCTATATTCAGGACCTGGTATGCTGCTTGGTGTTCTCTGGTCAGCAACGGGACCCCACAATTTGGCCTGTAAGTTCAGTCCCACTTAATGGTGGTCTTGATGCATTAAAAATTGCAGAAGAACACCTTTGGGTATACTCCTTCGATATACCGCTGGAGTAGACATATGAGAGGGGCTGGGATTTGACCTTGCAGCCTCTTCTGAAGTGTAATCTAACCAGTGAACAGCCAGTCCGGGATGCTGGTAACACTCACTCCCTCCCTCCAGCTCTGGTAATCCACGGCATTGGCATTCTCCATATTCGCAGCAGCTGGGTTGACCTTTAGTTTCAGCAGGGGAGAATAATTCAGGCTGAGACTTCTCTGGATCCGATTTCTCTGGTGGTTCCATCACTTTGACAGGAGGCTGCCTTTGTATCCTAGGCGGGAACTTGTCTTGCTCGGACTTGCAATGTCTGATCAGACCCAATCTCTGTAGCTCCGACTCACAGACAGATCTTGACTATTCACAGTTCTGCTGGGCAAGATTGTATCCCCACCTCCCAGACATGGTAATTCAACCAAGGACCAGTGGCCAGGGTGAAAGTCTGTAGGTCTTTGCTATACTGGTCTTGGTTCTGTGGACTGTGGGACCGGCTATTAAGTTAGCCATTGCAAATCCCATGAAATGACATCACTTTCCACAGAGTGCACGGAATTGCGGGACACAAGATAAACCCATTGGTGGTGTTGAACAAAGGATTTTTATTAAAGATTTTACAGTAGATAACATGATTCAGACAGGGTAAATGTAGGATTATCTCAAAATGAGAGGTGTTGCATGAAATTAACTCAACATTAACTTTCTTCACCGTAAACCCCCTTCTGGGTCCTTTTGGATGTGCACGCCTTGTCCCCTTGATTATGGAAATCCTTTACAAAGGTGGATTAAGTTCCAGGGGAGGATATGAAGGAAAGTAAATCTATAGTCCTGTTTATACAGCACAGAGTCATTTACAAATGTCCAGGAACTAGTCTTCTGCTGCCGCTTGACTGTCCAATCAATGACTGACCTTGGTCTTTGGGGGTGTGGGTTTTGCAAGGTTCCCGGACCATTGTTGGATGATTACGAGAAGGAAGGCTTTCATAGCTTAAACGTCCTGGGCTCTGTGAGAAGCCTGATGGTGTCTCACCTGCTAGTCCCTGGGGATTGGCCAGTGTCAATATCGCCTCGCCTTTACAAAACAATCCAGTGGAAGATGTCTTCAAACAACACTCCAATGAAAATTTGTGGGGGTAGTGTAAATCGTGGAACTAATCCTTAGTGCTCCAGTGATTCAACCAAATATCAGCAGAGCTTCTAGTTTCCCAACACAACCCGTGTTGGATGCCGGAGTTCTCTAGTGACCACTTTTTTTTCCTGCTGCGCTGTTCTTAGTGCAGTTACTTCACACAGTATAAACTGAGGATTATTTCACATGTGCGCAGTTGTCTGATAAGTCACAGCTCATATGGTTGAGGGCCGGTGTAGCTTGATATCCACTTTCTGTAGCAACAAAATTCTTCATATAACTGCTCCAGTTATCCCCCTCCCATTACCTTTTGGGTTCACACCAAAGTATGGAGAACAGGAAAATCAGCAAAGAGCAGCACTTGGGCTCTGCTCAGTACCTATCAGGATGACAGCACCTGTTAATATACCAACACCTAAGAAAACCTGGACAGTAAGGTATCCATTAAAGAAGCCATACCTACATCCTAAACAATATGATGGTTGTTTGAATAAAATACCTGAAAAAGCAAAGAAGATAATGAAGGAAGATAAATGGTGACATCATAAGAAATCAGACTGACGCACATATAGAAGATATAAATTACTGACATGGGTCGAGGACAGAGGAGGACCCTTGCAGATAATACCATTGAAGAGCCTAAAATTCTGCTTCAGAAATAATGGTATGAGGAAAATGGGAGAGAATCACAAATATAGCCGAGTCTTTGATGCTCCAGGAATGGTGCATGGTATTGGAGTGATCATGGATCACTATTGGGCGTGTGGATCCCAGGCATACATGAGATTGCCGAAAATTTGGGGAGGTATATTGGTGACTGTCCATGTTCCAGCGTTGGTGATTTCAAAAAGTGATGTGAACATTGATAGTTTGCTGAAAGCAGATGCTCACCTGAGAAAGAAAATATCTCTGGAGCTTATGAAAAGAACAAAGAGGGAAAACTATTTCTCTGCAAAATCCATAGAAGCTTTTGATGCTACCCCATACAAACACAGCTTGTTCAGCCTGACCTCATCAGTGTTTACGACAATCCTGATGCCAAGAATTCAGGTTGGAGCAAATACTAAATGGTTGCAGATAACCAGATGGGAGTTACTGCAGACCATCAACACAACCATGAAAGGATTTAATGCAATCAGAGAAGAGTTGAGAGCAATCAGACTTATGACAATCCAGAACAGATATGTCTTAGACATGATCACGGCTATGGATGGAGGTGTTTGTGCAAAAATCGGAGAATCATGTTGCACATGTATACCTTCACACGATGATGAGAATGGAACCTTAACAGAGGCCATAGATATGCTGAAAAAACTACAGAATCAGATGATAGATAAATCTGACAAAGTTGATGATGACAGTTGGTTTGGAGTACTGTTTTCATGGATACTACAATGGATGGCAGATGCATTCAAGTTCCTGGGAGCCCTGTTGGTGATGATATTACTTGGATTCTGTTGATCAAATTAATAATCTCACAATGCCAGAAGACTGCAAAGAAAGCCATAGGGATGAAGATCATGATTGATATTGAGTCAGGATGGAAGCCCAAAGACCTAACTGATGAAGAAATAAGAGACATTGTGAAAACCAGCATTTATGCACCAGAGGGAGCCAAGTTCCTCTATCCAAGAAATCATAGAAAGTATGTGGGAAGATGGATCCAAGTGGAGAATGTCAACTGATGACATGGAATAAGGATGAGCACGTAAGAACAGCAGGATGCTTGTAGGGAGTCATAAACATATGGACCCCAAAGAAGCATCTCTTCAGACCAAAATGTCTAGATCCAGAGGATGAAACAAAAGTGAAGGATGAAGAAAAAGTGAATGTAAAGAAAGAAGTGAGAGTGGTCGATGAATCACCCAGAGGGGGGAGTGAAGAGGAAGTGTCAAGTATCGTCCCCATTCCAGTTGCCCCCCTCCCATTACCTAATGGGTTCTCACCAAAGTATGTGACGTATGGAGAACAGGAAAATCAACAAAGAGCAGCACTTGGGCTCTGCCCAGTACCTATCAGGATGACAGCACCTGTTAATATACCAACACCTAAGAAAACCTGGACAGTAAGGTATCCATTAAAGAAGCCATACCTACATCCTTAACAATATGATGGTTGTTTGAATAAAATACCTGAAGAAGCAAAGAAGATAATGAAAGAAGATGAATGGTGACGTCATAAGAAATCGGACTGATGCACATATAAAATATATAATGACAAGAGAATACTCACAAGAGACGAAATACCATGGATAAGTGGCATCTTGAGTCTAAAGTGAAGAAGTTCATGTCAAGCTGAAGAAACTTATGCCACATACATGATGAAGATATTTAGTTAGTTTAAACGTGTACAGATGCAAGTAACTGCAAGAGGCAAAGAAATTGTGAAGCTTGCTTATGCTTTATAGTTGATAGATTGCGGCAAGCACCAACGTTTACAAGTATATACCTCAAGAAGCACTTTATGTATGAATGTAAGTCCACTACGCACATAAGCAGAACTGAACAAAGGTTACAAAAGGCCTCAGATGGAGTGTGTCGCAGCAAGAAAATTGAGAATCAAGACAGAGAAAAACTCAGCTAAGGATGACCATGCCAAGAAGCCAAGGTCTTATCTGGCTGGAAAAGGCAGACATTGGATACAATTAAGGAGAGAAGAGAACAGAGGATCCTGTTCAGAAAGGTCAAGATGATCCACAGACGTCAGAAGACTGGTAGAATTAAATCAAATATACGAAAAGATATAGAGAAAAGCCGATTTCATGGTGTCCAGTCACGTGACAAAGGCAGGCTGGAAGGGTGAAACATTCACACCTACGCATGGATCCCCGCTATGCCCATAATCCTTGAAAGTTCTCAGAGTACAGAACAGACACAAGGCCAAACTACAAAGCAGTAATTGACACATGACCACTGAGGTGATGATTAATTGTAGCATAATTGGTGGGAAACTGGGATGCAGACAAGTTTCTCTGCACCTGGATGTTCTTTCTGCATGCTGTTAGATGTAGGTGGAAAAGTATGAGTGGGGTTGATGCCAACCCAATCATAGTGGACCATGTAATCTAGGGTCCTATAGTGAGTAGAGCCAATGGGACGTCGTACTTTTAGTGACGTTCATAGTGGCCATTTTGAAGGGAGGGCTTAGTTGCCCCACCTGACATTTAGTACCCAATCCCCTCTCCCCGTTACCATATACAGATAAAGTACCTATGTTACGTTACCTTCCTATAACCAATCACGTTGCATGTTAGGTTTTAAAGATAGCCACATAGAATGGCATTAGTACGTGCGCAGGTTATACGTCAGCAATGACAAGTTTTTGCTATAAATATTGTGTTTTTTCTAAAAGTGAAGAGAGCGAGAAGATCGAGCGGCTGCTGATGTTCGTTGTACTCCCTGTTTTATGAACTTGTCATTAAAACGGACTCCCTTTGCCAAACTATTGAGTTGTCTTAATTATTTGATGCATGAGTATGAATCTGAATCCCTATCTATCTCGAGGGTACTGCTACTCAATTTATGGGGCTGTTTGAGAGATCATCCAGTTCACTTGGTAGCAGAGATTACATGGTTTGATTAGATAAAGATACCTATCAACCGTTGACATAAGTAACTTCGGGTCCTCTGTAATATCACAAGTCCTTTGCCATCCGGCTGATAGAATGAGAAGCTCCACATAGATAGTGGTTAGATTAATTAAAAAACCCTGCAGGTTAGGTGTGACGGGTCCCTTGCTTCCCCCAAAAACCCCTCCCACTTCTACGAGTAGCAGATCGGACGAGCGGCACGGAGAGGCAGTGATCCCGAGTGTCCATAGATGAAAGACATGCGAACGATGAGTAAAAAAGACTGAATGTTTTGGCAAAGCATGCATGCATAGAAAACAAGTAAAGGGAAGGTAACAGAGAGTGGCGGGATAAGAAATAACTTTAGAATAAGAGTACAATGTATATACAAGGGGAAAGAAATTGACTCGAATGTGGCCGAGCAATATAAAGAGTTATCGTGTGTGCGGCCACGATAAGAGTATAGGCCCAGTGCCTAGGTTTTAAAGAATGCTAGCAGAAGCCCTTATCTAAAGTCCTGTTAATAGGATGAAGTAGAAGACCAGATTGATTAAAGACGATCTAAAAGAGATAGGCTTGAATTCCATGTCAGAATAAACATAGGGGTAAGATGTGTCTGAGAGAGCAGACGGCATAAAGTTCATGTGGCTGGCGAGTCTGTCTGTTTGTTTTATGTGTTTTAGTTAACTGTACGATTGTAAAAGGAAATTATTGCACGACATGGATTGATGGTTGTTTTTTAGCAAGAGTAAAGTAAAAACCATTGTTGAAAAAACGGAATTGGAGCTTGCGACGATTGGTTTTTGCTCATATTGTTGATTGTTGAGAAGCAATTGTAATAAAGTGCAAAGTGATAAAATAAGCAAGTATTATATGAATAAGTGATAAACGAGTTAATCATGGAAGATATCACTCCGTTAGTACACATGTGCAAACAGTTGCCGAAACACGCGCCTAAGCTTAAACAGTACAGTGCGGAATGGGTTAAAGGTACCGCAGACAAAATGTTTATGCCATGGCCGCAAGGTGGATCGTTATCTAAAACAGTCCTACAGCACATGATGACATATTTACATGTCACGTACACTGACAAAAAATTAGACAAGCGCCTGGCTAGTTTAGAACTTTGGATGATGTACCAGGAAGAAAGGAAGGAGGAGCCGCTGTTAGATTGGATACTGAATATATGCAAAGATGGGGGTGAAGAGCCTTCTGCGCCACCCGCCCGTCTGAAATAAAAAACGAAGCTAGTAAAGACAAAGGATTGTACCCACTAAGAGAACTTAAAGCAGCAACGGGATATAGCAACCCATCATATGAGTCACCTACGCAAACTAGTGACGAAAGCCCAGAGCAAGACATGGAAAGACGCAAAAAAGGAAAAAGATGATCAAGCACAAGCAAGTACATCTCTAGGTACATGAAGAGAGGTAAATAGATGGAAAGGAGATGAGGATAGAACTGAGGAGTAAGCATTCACACAGAACGAATGGATGGGAGGTCAGGTTTTATTGAAACTCGATGGTAAAGGTATTGAAGACATGAGACAAAGGGGAGAACGAGACGAACAAGAAAGAAGGGATAAGGAAAAGGCAGGACGATTGAGGGATGAAGGAGCAAGAAAAAAGGATAGGCAGAATTGAGAGCAGTTATACTATGATGAACAGGCTAGAAAACAGGAAAAGGTGGAAGAACAAAGAAAATGCGATAATAAGCAAAGAACAGCTGATGAACAGGAAAGAATAGAACAAAGGAGAATAGAAGAAGAAGAACAAAAGATACAAGTAAAGAGAATAAAAAGACGGAAACATGAGGAAATACAAAGGGCGAATGAACAAAGAGATACAAGGAAAAAAGAGGAAGACACGGTTAGAGGAAGCGAGAATTTGATGACAACATAGAACGCAAGCGAAGACAGAGAACACATGATCTCGAATATCTGGAAAGGGAAGTTAGAAAACCCCATCCAGTACTAGAATGGGAAGATATAGAAGAATTCTTCCCTGAGTACGATTCAGTACCAGGCACGTCTAGAGTAATTCTAGAAGATGACTTCGACACCAGAAGTATCAGACAGACAATCGATAAGATATATGATGAGATGGGACTAGAAAAAGTATCCCAAGGAAAAGGAAAGGATGAGCACCTTGAAAGCACTCAGTATGACACAGAGGATGCTTCAAGCAGCAGCAGACATAGGGAGCTGTCTTTAGATAGACTGACTCTAAATAGAAATGAGGAAGATGAGAGAAGCTGCACGAGTTGGGCACAGGCAATATCAGACGAAGAAAGGGAAGCCTGTGAAAGAGAAGAAAGAGACACAGAGCGAGGTCGTGAGAACCGTTTCTCCAGGGGAAAGGGAATAAGATGGTCGGATTCAACCGCGTCCACATCTAAAGTGCCAGAGGCAATGACACAGTCAGACCGGCATGAAGGACTGCCACACGGTCAGAGGGGGATGTCTCCCCCACAATACGGAAGCAAGTTGAGGACATTTCCAGGCAGACAGCAATGCGGGAATATTACCCCTGAAGTAGACAGACAAATGAGGAGAGAAGAAAAGGAATTTAGTGCATCACAGTTTCCCTTATTAGAGAAGGGAGGGACATGGCCACAGTATATACCATGGCCACAGATGCATAGAGAGAATCTAAAAAAACAAGCTCCCAATGTTGACATCTGGAGCTGGGAAATGGATACACGAATTAGAAAAAATGACGGGAGGCAATACGTTGGCTATAAGGGATATCAAGGGTCTTTTGATCGCCATACTTGGTGACAGAGCTAACGATGATTGCACACGAGCAGGTTACCTGTGACTATAGTTAATACTGCGCATGACGGAGCACCATTTTCATGATTGCAGAACCACGGTATGGAAAGTGCTTTGAGTGTTATAACCGGACACTTCTAACATGAGAGCTATAATGACACGTAAAATGAAAGAGGGAGATGATCCGTTGCTGTACATTCAGACTTTTCAAGACGCATGGGTTCTGGAAACTGGTGAATCTTGGGGGAAATCTATACCCATGTTTTACCATATATTATGTCAAGGGCTGCCAGAACAGGTACAGAAGAAGCTCAAAAAGTTGGTAGGAATTGAAGCTGAGCCATGGTCTGAAATACAGCTGACCATTGCGCATTATTGCAGGCTGTTGCAAGAGAAAAATCGTAAGAAGAATGACGCAAGAAAAGGAGAAGAGGTCAAATTAGTGCAGAAGAAATTGTTGAAATATGCCATTGAAGGGGCAATGTTAACTAGCTCAGATGGATCTAATGTGCAGCAGGTCAATAACCAAAGGCAGTTCGATCAAAGCAATAATGGGTTCAGCCCAAGGAGAAGAGGTTCCCGAGGAAGGGGATGGCAGAATAATCTGGGAGATTTTCAGAATATGCAAGGCGGAAATCAGAATATGCAAAATGGGCAAATAATCAGACCACCGACAATGTGTTGGATGTGTGAGATGACAGGGCATCTAGCGCGTATGTGCAGTAGTCAAGGGATGGTGCAAAATGACCAATTTACAAGAGGGGGGATGATGAATCCACCTGCGTTCTCGCAGCAGGGTGGAGATGGATTTGTGCAGAATCAAACTGTACAGCAGCAAGCGCTGAGAGTGCAGCAAAGCTTACAGCCACAACAGACTGTCACTAATTTCCCGGAAGGGCAGTCTCAACAGTCTCTGATGCAACTTCTACAGACTACAGGTACAGGACAGGTATTGAACTCTAGAGCAGGAAATGCCACAGGTGATGGAGGAAATCCATTCACTAACTGTGGGATGAAATTTTACATGGACTAGTACAGCTCACTGGGAGACCTGATGTGTTCCATCCTATCAGTGACACCAAACCCTCACGAGGAACTAAGGGTAAATGTCACTATAGGGGATAAAGAAAATGTGTTCCTAGTGGACACGTGAGGGACATGCTTGTGTATACGTGAAGCAACTTTTCTTTATCTGGTGACGCCATTGATTCCCAAGGTTTTACAGGAGCCACAAGCCTTGTTCCTTTCACAAAAGAACTTCCAGTTTCTATAGGAGAATGTGACATGAAAGTGCCACTATTATATTCGAGACAGACGCCTGTCAATATGTTGGGACAAGATTTGATGACGAAGCTAAATATGACAATCTCGTTCACCGAGGAAGGCATAGTGTGTTCAACTCCAGGAATGCACTATTTGAACGTGTGCAAAATGATCAGATCTTACGCAGGACGAATGGCTATGAGAGCTATTCCATTAGAACCTGAGATATTCGCATATGGAGTGCACATATTAATGTCATGGCTACCAGGCCTAGCAGACAGAACAATGAGAACACCAGATGAGTTTCTGCTCAGACCAAGAATACCTATGCATGAGGAAAAGGCACAAGTGTTTCCCTTAACAATACATGCAGCCATAGTGCGAGGAGAAATGGCTTTGCTTGATGGCTGTGATGATGAAGGCAGACAATGCTGCGCCATAATCGCCATTTGAGAAGGTTACAGATTGACTGACGTCACTGATGACGATCTATTTGAAGAACAAATAGGTGAGGACGAGATCACATTTGAGGTTAATCTCATTTATTGGGTGAAAATGATTAAAACTGAGGTACCCCAGAGGATGTTGTCGGCACAAAAACGCCCTGAATATTTTGATGACGACATGGCAAAGGTGCCTGTCTCAGTGTGGACTACAGGCCCTTATGACGTAGGCAAAACAAAAAACTGATGCCTGGAAGGTTTTGAATAAATCATAACCACGGGCACAGCTCTGGGCAACCCTCCAGACCATCGTTTTTCAGCCGGCCAAGTCATTACAGAAGGGGAAAAAAACAATTGCAAATCAGGCTTGGTCCTACCCAAAAAGGGGCAGTCCAGCCCGAACTGCTAGGTCACATCTCTTCTGTACGAGACCACAAGCATCCCCAGACATGTTTCAGCCTTGTTGGGTGTCAACAGTGAGGAGTAGCTTTGGTCTCTAGGCCCGGCAGACTCAGGACCTACGTCTGGCATACCCGTCCCACTCGGGGTGACTGGCAAAACAAAAAGGTGATGGCTGGAAGGTTTTGAATAAATCATAACCACGGGCACAGCTCTGGGCAACCCTCCAGACCATCGTTTTTCAGCCTGCCAAGTCATTACAGAAGGGGAAAAACCAATTGCAAATCAGGCTTGGTCCTACCTCAAAAGGGGCAGTCCAGCCTGAACTCCTAGGTCACATCTCTTCTACACGAGACCACAAGCATCCCCAGCCATGTTTCAGCCTTGTTGGGTGTCATTAGTGAGGAGTAGTTTGGGTCTCTAGGCCCGGCAGACTTGGGACCCACGTCTGGGCATAACAAAAAGGTGATGGCTGGACGGTTTTGAATAAATCATAATCACGGGCATACTAAAGGGAGTTGGAGAAGTGAAGATTCAATTGAAACCAGGAGCAATTTTGCCAAGAGCACGACAATGTCCCATGTCTAGGCAGGCAGATGAAGGGATTTTCAAGACAATTTCTGCCATGATGAATCAAGGTATCTTAGTGACGTCAGAGTCACCATGTAAAACGTCAGTGTACCCCGTGAAAAATAGTAAGGGGGGGTCTTGTAGGATAATACAAGATCTTTGCCTGATAAACCAGATAGTATGATATGATAGTTTATTTATTTAGCGCCTATACAGGCGGCTATATAAACTCTTGTGTATCCGCTCTATTCATAGATAGATACTTACGGCAATTGTTGTTTTTCTGAGTAGCACTAGCATTAGAGAACTAGAAATTCGAAACTGTATTTCTAAGAACAGGTTCAAATTGTTTTAGAATTGTTTTATGAATTTTAAAATGTAACTAGCATATTTGTTAATTGTCTAATTTGTGATTGTGTGAAGCAACTGTCGTTTTCAGTCACAGGAGCCTAACATAGTTGCATTTTCTGCGGTTCGATTTTGTAATTACTACCGACCGCACTAATCCCGTAAAACTACAATCCCCGGCGTTATTGTAGTTTGTTTCGTTCATTTATCCCGCCCCCAGGCGCACGCGCCGGCGCGACGTGACAAGCCGGTCTGTGGCGGTCCGTGGCGAGCAGTGCGGGTGCGGCGATAGGTCCTGTATAACCGACCCATAAATCAGGAGATGGGCATCCGGGAGGCACTCGCCGCAATTGAGGAAGCAAGAGGTAGGTCCTTGTGCCACACTATGGCCCTAGAGCATAAACTGTCTCAAAACGTATCCCCAGTAATGTTAAATACGGAAGTAAGGCTAAGTCAAAGTAAGGGCAGTGCAAGCCTACCACCCATGGACCCCAAATCTACAATAAACAATATACCTGTCATAGAGGTAGCCACGGCTTCATGCAGTAAAGACATGGATGCCATGCTCCTACCCTCCTCAAATAAACAAGATTTGGAAAACAGGGTTAGTAACAAGAATCCCATTGTATTAGAAACTGTTAGGGAAAGCGATGACCTGGACACGCTAACTAGCCAGCTCCCACTGCCTATTAACGCACCTCCTTCATCCCAGAATGCACCTACGTTGAATCTAACGCTTCTGAACACAAGGTCTCTAGTTAGACACACCGTAGATGTACGGGACTACATCAATGACAATAATATCAACATCATGTGTCTAACTGAAACTTGGTTGTCGGAGGCACACGGACCTACTATAGAACAGGTCACCCCACCAGGCTATACGTTCTTTGGTAAACACCGCAAAGATGGACACGGGGGGGGTGGCAGTCATATGTAAAGAGGATCTGAAAATGTATGAAATAAAAATTGATTGCGAAGGTTGTGATATTTTACATACCAAATTCATCCCTAATCCTAATTTTAGTATACACATAATAACCATATACAGACCACCAGGAGCTACACACAATTTTAATGAACAACTTATCAATGTGCTTAATATTATCCAAAGCACAAACTCTGCCATTATATTAGTCGGAGACCTGAATTTGTGGAAAGGTAATATTAAAGATAAAAAAGCCAAGGAGTTGGAAAAGATGCTCAGGAAAAATAACATTCTGGTGCACAACAATGACCCTACACATGTTAAAGGCAACATCCTGGACTGGATGGCAAGCTATAACATTGCCTTATCAAAAATCACCACCGTACCATGTATATGGTCTGATCATTTTCTGGTCTCAAGTCAAATACTGCTCCCACCCGTACATAAACACAAACATGAACCCCTGCGCAAAATTATGCATAGGAACTATAAGGTACTAACCACAGATAAGCTAACTGAATGCTTGACCTCTCTTATGCATACTACGAGTGATTCAGACCATCCGGATCTAATTGTGGAGAAATATATTACCCAAATGGCTATCTTACTGGATGATGTGGCCCCTATGAAACCTAAAACTACGAGGAAATCCACGCGCCAACAAAAATGGTTTACACCACAGTTGACTATATTAAAGGCCACCAAACGATGCGCAGAGCGTGCTTGGTTTAAAGATCAAAACTCGAAAAATAGAGCCACCTGGAAAGCACATGCGAAAGTATACAAAGAAACAATCATGGAAGCCAAGCGGACCTATTATAACGATCAAATTGACTCAGCCAATAATGACACAAAGGAACTTTTTCGTCTCTTCAGGTCCTGGGAGAAACCAGAAGTTTTAAATCACTCAATTACACCTACTAAAGAGGACTGTGTTAGAACGCAGAAAGCCTTTTCTGATAAACTTACATGCGCTCAAGACAAAATTCGGAGACAACTACATAACCAAACCCTCGACACTAATTCCTCCATAGCACAAGGGGCAAAACCAAATCTTATGATTAATCATATTGAATCGCAAAAGGAGGAGCTAAAATCAACCGATACTGGTTTCAAATTTCCAGAAATTACAGTCAGTGAGGTTGAAAATACCATGAGAGCTATGAACCTCACTAGCTGCCCAGGGGACCTCATCCCGTCAAAAATTATACTAGACCATCAGAGCATCTTTGCACCATTTCTGTGCAGATTTGTAAACGCCTCCTTCAGGCATTGCACAGTTCCACAAGCCATTAAAACAGTGGCAGTTACCCCTCTTCTAAAAAATGCCGGCCTGGACCCCAAGGATGCCACTATCGACCAATTACTAACACCCTCTTTTTCTTGAAATTGGTAGATAAGGTCGCCACTACACAACTTCAATCTCACATTGAAAATACCAGTAGGCTGCATGAGAGGCAATCAGGTTTTCGCCGTTTCCATGGCACAGAGAGCGCCTTGGTTGATCTTCAGACCCACATGCTGTCTTTAGTTGAGAGATGTAGATCAGGCCTGTTAATTTTACTAGATCTGAGTGCAGCTTTTGATCTTCTGGTTCACAAGATCTTTCTACACAGACTTCTTGATACAGGGGGCTTGGCCACTGAGACCGTTAACTGGGTCAGATCCTTCTTGGAGAGTCGTAGATCCAGGGTACATTGGGGTGAGGCTTTCTCGGAAGTAGAAACCATCCTATGTGGCGTCCCATAGGGAGCATGTTTGTCGCCCTTGCTTTTCAATATTTATATCGTCCCTCTTTGTAAAGAACTGGAGAAGCTGGGCTATTTCTTTACAAACTATGCCGACGATTTCCAGCTGTCAATGGAACTATCAGGAGACCATCAAGCAGACCAACTTAAACTTAATGAGGTATATAGAGTGATAAAAGATTGGATGACCACAAACTGGCTATGCTTGAATGCAGGAAAGACAGAACTCATGATCTATGGGTCCAAAAAATCGAGAGAGGCATTAGCCCCGGTTTTCTCTGGCTTCATGGTTGACGACAGTCTCATCAAAGTAGTTGATAAAGTGAAGACACTAGGTGCGTACATGGAGGCCTCCCTGGATGCAGGTGCACATGTAGACGCCATTGAAAAAAGCTCTCAATGTCATCTGCGAGTTTTGAGGCAGGTCGCCTCTCTAATTTCAAAAAACAACCGAGCCAAGCTAGTCAGAGCTGTTATTCTACCACGCCTGGACTACTGTAATGCTCTATTGGGGGGGGGGGGCTAGTAGATAAGACGTCCTTAGATTGCAGAAAATTCAAAATGCATCGGTGCATATAATCTACAGTATGAAAAGGCATGAACCCACATCCGATGCCAGAAGGGAGCTACACTGGCTTCCGATATCAGCCAGGATCTCCTTTAAAATGCTAACACTGGGTCACAAATGCATTTATGGGACAGCCCCAAACTATTTAAAGGACAAAATCTCAGTTTACCAACCTGCAAGAAACCTTCGCTCTACATCCACCCTATGTCTGCAGGTGGTAAGGACAAAGAGAGCCCGTGAAAATGGACATTCCTTCCCAGTGCTCGTGGCTAAGGCCTGGAACAACCTTCCGCTGGGGCTCCGAACAGACATCTGGCATTTCGGAAGATCCTAAAAACAGAACTGTTCATTTAACTCTATCTTCGGTTATCCTCACTGACCTTTTTTGCTTGTGAAGGAGCGCTTGGATGCCTTAGCGTTTGAGCGCTATAGAAATCTTATAACATAACATAACATACACAATGTGTTTCAAAGCGCTTCAAGGCAAGGGAGGGAACAAGGGCAAAACAATGACATTCTTACAGGCCATGAACAATAAGGATGTGAAATTAACTATCATACTCGGCCTGACGACATTTCAGATAGTGCAAAAGCTAAAACATAGATAAGGAATGGAGGGGGAGAGTGGGAAGGAAATGGAAACAGACAGGCGACGACTGTACTAGGCCTGACGACATTTCTGGTAGAGCCGGAAAAAAAACAAGAGGTGAGGGAGAGGGGTGCAGAAAGGTAGGGGAGGAACAAAACAAGCAACTATCATATTAGGCCTGACGACATTTCAGATAGTGCTGGAAGGGGGTTGGGGAGGAAAAAACCAGTAAGGGGAGGGAGGAGGAGACAGACAAGGTTGCTATCATACTAGGTCCAGGGACAATTCTGATAGAGTAAGTGCATAGAAGAAAGTAAGGGGAGGAGATAGGAAAAGGAAGAAGGGAAAGGAGGAGAGAACAGAGAGTTAGCAGTCAAGAGTGGAGAAGCAAGAGGGGAGAGTGAATACAATTGCAGAAGTCAGTACTAACACATAATGTTGCAAGCCAGGATACAAAATGAAGATGGGAACAGCATGATTCAGGGCCACCATGGGTACAAGATGCAAAAGAAGTTCAGCATGAGAGTTGAGAAAGGGTGACGCACCATGAATGAATGAAGTCCATAAAAGTCAAATCCAGCATTGTCCACAAGACGGTGATGGTGAAACCAGAATGTATCAGGACAGACTCCTGCAGAAGTAGGCTTGAGTGGGGTGGGGGGGGGAGCAGGGTAGAAGAATCAAGCAAAACAGGCAACACCTGTGTGCTAGAATGGGGGGAACAAGGGAACAACACGGGGCGACCAGGGGGAGTAACACATGTTGGTGCATGCCTACCTGCTGTCTGAGCAGGGGGGTCGGGCCCTGGGTCCTCCTGGTCCGAACAGGTCCAAACAGGAATTCCCCTTTTCTTCGTCTGCCCTTCGCTTAGGACGCCCGGGCGAGAGACACCCTTGATCTAATAGTTAGGAGCAGGGAGGAAGAGGCAGGGCTAAGAAGGTTGGTGGTGCTTGCTAAGTGGTGAAAAAGAGCGTCAAACAGGAAGGCACCAGGAGGGCGGGGCTTGCTAAGTGGTGAAAAAAGAGCAGCAAACAGGAAGGCACCAGGTGGGTGGGGCTTAGGCCAGGTGACCTAGATCCACTTGCACCTGCTTCCCATCTGCAAAGGAAAAGAGGCTGGAGGGCTCCTTAAGTAAGGAAAAAGAGTGGTAAACAGGAAGGTACCAGGGGGCAGGACTTGCTAAGTGGTGAAAAAGAGCAGCAGGCAGGAAGGCACCAGGTGGGCGGGGCATAGGCCAGCTGACCTAGATCCACTTGCACCTGCTCTCAATCTGCAAAGGAAAAGAGGCTGGAGGGCTCCTTAAGTAGGAAAAAGGAGTGGCAAACAGGAAGGCACCAAGTGGGCGGGGCTTGCTAAGTGGTGAAAAAGAGCATCAAACAGGAAGGGACCAGGTTGGCGGGACTTGTTTAGTGGTGAAAAAGAGCGGCAAACAGGAAGGCACCAGGTGGGCGTGGCTTGTTAAGTGTTGAAAAAGAGCGGCAAACAGGAAGGAACCAGGTGGGCGGGGCTTGCTAAGTGGTGAAAGAGAGCGGCAAACAGGAAGGCACCAGGTGGGCGGGGCTTAGGCCAGATGACCTGGATCCACTTGCACCTGCTCCCCATCTGCAAAGGAAAAGAGGCTGAAGGACTCCTTAAGTAGGGAAAAAGAGCGGCAAACAGGAAGGCACCAGGTGGGCGGGGCTTGCTAAGTGGTGAAAAAGAGCAGCAGGCAGGAAGGCACCAGGTGGGCGGGGCTTAGGCCAGGTGACCTAGATCCACTTGCACCTGCTCCCCATCTGCAAAGGAAAAGAGGCTGAGATCCCTCTAGTCCATAACCCATCTACAATCCTATGTAACATACTTGTTAAGGCACGTTATTTCACGGTGATTGACTTAAAAAATGCATTTTTCTCAATCCCATTGCACAGACTCACAAGATTTGACATCTTTCACGTTCAGACAAGTTCGTCTGAAAAGCACAAAGTTGCCCCAAGGCTATTGGGAGTCTCCTTCGATTTTCGATAGAGTCCTGCAGATGGAATTAAGAAAAATTGCATTAGAAAGTGTTGTTTTGCAATACGTGGATGACATTTTAGTCTGCAGCACAACGTAGGAAGAGTGCAGATGCGATTCCATTCAGTTATTGACTATACTCACTGAGAAATGATATAAAGTTGACAAGGAGAAGTTACAGTATTGTCAACAAGAAGTGTTGTACATAGGCCAATTGATTTCGCATGAAGGGAAAGAAGTTACCCCTGAAAGAGCTGAAACTATTTTTAAAACAGTTAAGCCACACATGGTAAAACAAATGCAAAGTTTTCTAGGATTATGTAATTACGTCAGGGCATGGGTCTTTGACTACATCTCTTATACCAGACCCTTATTACAAGCCTTAAAGAAAGCACAGGCAACAAAAGAAAAAATTGCGTGGACTAAGGTCATGGAGTAAGGGTTTGATGAACTAAAAAAGACCATTTGCAAGGCACCAGTTTTAGGGATTCCCAATTATGCAGAGGAATTCTACCTATTTTCACACACAGATGGAACTGTTAGGACAGCAGTCCTTACACAGAAAACCACGTTGGGGTACAAGCACCTGGCATACTACAGTGGGATTTTAGACCTAGTAATGAGAAGTAATTTCCCGTGTGAACAAAGTTTGGCTGCCGCCGTGTTCGCCATAGAGAAAGCTACAACCATTGTAATGGGATGCCCAATGACATTATTCATTGTGCACGCATTATTTGACATTTTAGAGAAACCAAAAGGTACATTGACATCACAAAGAGCTTCTGAAGTGAAGTGGCCATATCAAATCCAGCAATTAAAATAGTTTGATGCAGAATAGTGAACCCAGTTATGTTTATAGCAGAGCCAGTTACTGAAGGAGAGTCAATACATGATTGCGCGAACTATGAAGAAATCTATGATGAGATCCCCAGAGTAAAAGATAATGCATTGGCAGAAGGAGAAATCATCTTCATTGACGGTTCTCCGAGGATGACAGACAAAGATATACAGGTGCGGCTGTGGTAAAGCACACGGCAAATGGGGAATTTCGAGTATTTATTAGTCCACGTTTACCCTCTCATTATTCAGCGCAGGCTGAAGAATTATTGGCGTTGATACTCGCGCTTCAGAATCACGCAGATCAGGAAGTAACGGCATACAGTGACTCAGCCTATGTGATGTCGACAGTGCACACAGGCTTAGCGCGCTGGAAAAGGGGCTACCTCTGAGCGGATGGTACACCAGTGCAGCACGCAGCCTTACTGGACAGGCTCATTAAGGCACTACAAATCCCAGTGGGCATAGCAGTCATGAAATGCGCAGCCCATACAAAAGGGACAGATTTTATCCCACGTGGAAATCAAGCAGCAGATGCTGAAGCCAAGCATGTGGCAGCTGAAGATGAAATAATGATGGATGTGAAAATGCCTGATGTGCATGAGAAATGATTGTTGTAAGGAGTGAGCCGGAAGGCTATAGTAATATGCCAAGTACACAGTTAATGGAGCTCCGATGGGAGGCACCACAGGAAGAAAAGAATCTTTGGAAGCAAAGAGGGTGTTCTTTAAACCCCCCTGAGGCTTTATGGCGACAGGACAGCACTGGTAAACCAGTAATGCCTATAGCCCTACTGAAAATAGCACTGGAACAGTTACACTATCCATGAAGGGATTCTTGTCAAAGTCGGTCTTGAGTCCTTATACTACTGAATTAGTGGTGGTGTATCTGGTTGTCAGTGGATGCAAACCTTTTGTGACCCAAGTGAAGTGGAATGCTATGAGGTAAAGGAGAATGTCCTCATGGTAAAATATACCAGAAGTAAAGTCATTGAAGCAGAAGTTGTAGTAACACTGTGAAGTCATCCTGACAAATATACCTATAGGGAACTCTACTACTGAAGCTGTGGTTGTATTACAAAGTACTGAAGCTGGGGTTGTATTACAATTTGAATAGAAGAATACATACTGTTAACCAAGACAACAAATGTTCCACTTACCTTCTAGAAGTTGTAATTATTTTGAACTGCATAAGCTCTTCTGGGAAGTGGTGAAAAAGCATTGTGGCTGGGAAATAATATTGATATTATTCTGAGGAAGTGGAAAGTCTGTATTTCTTCAAGAAGAAGAACTATTTTGTTGGAACTTTGGTTGACAACATTTTACGTTGCTATTGGAATTTTAAGAACTGAATTGAGACTTTGCTACATATGCTTATTTCCTACTTTTCCTTTTGATGAACAGTAGAACTGAATTAACGTTGAATCCTGGGGAAGGGAGTTCACCCAGGTTACTGAAAAGGTGCACAAGTAACTGTACTTATCCTGATTTATGTTGATTGAATTGCCATATATTTTTCTTTGTATTGTATGTTTAGGTGTGAGGGCCAGATATCCTGTGTTAAGAGTGTTTCCCCTTAATTTAGTTAGGCAGGGGAATCCTTAGCAGAGTAAGGATAGTGAGGCATTCATTATTATTTTCATCATTATAGAATTGTATGGAACAATCATCAAACAGTTGTCCGTCTTGCATTGCTTACCACTCACAGCACCCTGTAAATTAAACTTAGTGAAAGTAAATAATAGCAACCCGGACATGACCAATTAAAGCATATGACCCCTTTATTGTGCTACTACTTAAACTGCTATTATCCACACAGTGGGGTAATTCTAATGTCTTTTAGGGCACATGGAATAGTGAAGCTCCAGCAGGGTACCTAAATGGAACAGTAAGTCCATTATGTACATTCACCTGCAAATATTCGTTCATAGATTCTATTGAGTTGTCAGACAAGGTATAAATTCATCCAAAAGAAACCACAGAGTCTGGATCAGTATTGTTACTGTTATATAACTTGTATAAGGCGTAACTCGTCCAAAGGACTCAGTGCGCATCAAGAAAGAGGTGAGTCGGAGCCAGGAGGACACCAGTGGGATAAGGAAGGGTCTAATCATTAGAATTAAAAATAAACTTTTTAAGAGATCTCTTAAAGCGAAGTATTCCGGAACCCAGTCGCAGGGATGTGGGGAGAAGGTCCCACAGGCAAGGAGCAATGGAATCAAAGCTGACCGCCAAAACGAGTCAGATTGTATCTAGGTAGCTTGAATCTGAGTTGCTAGAGTGAAGTGAGCGGGAAATACAGGAACTCTTGATCCTATCCTTGAGATAGACTGGTGCTTTATCAGTGAGGCACTTGTGGGTGAGGAGCAGGACCTTATAAGTGATATGATGTTTAATGCGAAGCCAATTAAGGGATGTACGTGCCTCTGTGACGTGATTCCTTCTAGAGAGGCCACACACAATTGTCAGAACATGGTCACAGAGGGAAGGGTTGCTCATCAACCTGAAGATCACAATGTACATCCCTCTCATACAATAACAATAACACGCACAAAATAATGCTCCCATAATTAAGGACTAAAAGGTTCAGTTGATAGAGGGCCTGGGCCTATCAAAGCACTGTGTCCAAAACCACTAAGAAAAGTCAGATGATGAGAACAAATTTGGTTACCAAACTGAACCCCTAGTGGTCTGGGGGGGGTGGTTAACAAGCCTGGAGACTAGAATTGTTCCATCCACAGCATAAATCATATCAACCGTGGCAGGAAACCTAAACTCTTTATCCCAGGTTCAATTAATGTACATCCCAGAGGCAAAGCAAACCAGCATAAAACACACCCATTCTTGTTAGCTGACTGGGAAAGATCAACCTCGCCACCCATCGTCCCTTGCCTCACAATAGGTGGTTGACTGAGTTTCCTGAAGGATTTACAGAATGAACAAAACATGAATTTACTAAATCGCCCTTGTTTCTACAAGGCAGTCACAAAGCCAGTGGTTTGCTACATCATTCCTGTTTCTCAGAAATTAAACCAATATCGATCCAAATTGTATTGGTGCATCTATGTCTGAAGATTTAGGAAAGCCCAAAATTGATGCCGACATTCTCACAGCAGTTCCTTGAGAACTTAAAGATTCCCAAGGTGCATCCCCTTCCTCCTTTCCCTTTCACTCTTTTGAAATCAAAAATACATTGATGGGCACAACTCATTGAGGACTCGAGCAAGCAGATCCATAGTCTCCTCTCAGCTTTCTACAGAAAAGGTGCACTGTGTTGTTTGCACCCACTTGGTTTCAGCAGCACAGAGCCTGAACCTTGAGACATATCAAATAGCAGCCATGATTTCCTGCAGTTAACATAAAACGTCTCCAGAAGACAACTCAATAACTGGTTCATCAAACATAGGGCTAAACATTGCAAAAAAGAGCCATACAATGATCTAAAATTGGAATAGGAGCGGATACCAATGCCATGGCCCAGGGCATCACATTTCTTCTCAAGATCTCCATCATGCACCCAACCTTAAATCAATCAGAAACAAATGTGTATTGTTGAAGGATAAAGACATCAAGAAAGTCCTTGAACATTCCTGGGTCTCTATCAAATTTAACAACTGATAATAGAAAACACATGCGCACAGGCAGCTAAAGATACTTTCAAGTTTACAATCTAATTTTTAAAAATCTGGCCCTCTACTAACAAGCTGTGAATTGTTGCTAACAATTCTTGGATTTGATCTATTACTCTGGCAACAATCACATTTTGCTGCTTCCCACTTTGCCCGAAGAAGGGAATGGCTTTTCCCAAAGCAACTATGTCAGCTATTAACTGTCCATGAAGAAAGCAGGATAACAACCGAAATTAACTCCAAAGAGGGAACTGTATAAAAGAGAAATCTATGCCATATTGGTGTCTGCCAAAAGTCCATGGTGAGGAAAGTGTAGCGATGTACTTCCACTACAGGTAAGACACAAGCTCCGGGTAAGTGCAATAATAGTGTTGCTATATTGCCCTTGGTGCCCCAAGCAAGTGGGATAGTAGCATAAGTCTCCACAGTCAGTTAGATGCTAATGTACAGCAAACGCTGGTTCCCCTACATACACTAGACAGCTCTTGCTGCAACTGCCTGGACCAACCGTCCGCCTTAGGACCCCAGGACCAGGGCACTCCAGACACGCAACAGTCCACGGTGTGACACCACCCTAGTCCCAAACATCCAAGACTAAGAAGACACCACAGAAGCAAGAATGAATTGGCGAAAAGTCGACATTGGACGAAGGAGAAGAGTTGAGATTAACCTCATCTCATCCATAGCTGCTAACATACTAAGCCCTAACAACTGCTGGGAAGATAGAACAAAAAATAACCAGCCATGATGAAACTACCGAGTACCAACAAGGTTCAATACATAACAAGAATAACCTGCACTCAGCCGACATCTTGGAAAACTATCAACACCCCTTTTTACTATATAAAAGTCCCTACATTCGCATGTGATCCCGTCTGTCTTTAATGCTCTGGCACCAAAACTCAGTGCTATCCTAAGGTTTATGTCACCCCATGCACTCTGCTTGTATACACATGTCCCAACGCCACACTTCCTTTGACACCCTCAAACACAATGCTGGCCCTGTGCTCCCAGGATATACCCAGCGTGTTCCAATACCCAGGTGTAACCCCACCAACCCCCATTAAGAGAGGGTTTTATATGCAACGAGACACATGTTTTTTAAATAGTTGTACAACCCATAGTATCCCCTGGGCTGCAACAAAATGAAAAGTCCCTCTAGCGCATGTTCTGCAAGAGGGATCCTTCAAATTAAAACAAAAAGAATGTTTATGAGAATGTTTATGAGGCGCCAGAGCTGAGCGCTTTTAAGCTTGTTATAGACTGACCCACACTTCAGAGGGTCGATCTGGCATTCCCCACTGTGGTGGCCTTAATGAAGACAGAACACTGTGTGTGGTAACTGTGGTATTTATTTGATACCGGAGATGAGGGGATCAACTTGGGTGTATATTGTCCAGGGGCAAGGGGGTACAACTTGTAGCCACAGTTTGGCAGTCTTATTAAGGCAGCTGCTTCTGTGCTGCTCATGTGTCCCTGGGTGGTGCACACAGTTCACATCAGAGCCCCTGGAGGCTGTCCTCAGCCATGGCGTTACACTCTAGTGTATGTGTGTTGAATGGCCAGGCCTGGAAGCCTGGCAGCTCTGGGGTTCAGGAGGAGCGCGGGGCAGTCCTCTGGCTGCGCTCTCCCGCCCGCTTCCGGCGAGAAGCACGTTCCCTCGTGCTTCTCGCACGGCTGTTCTTGCAAGATCGCGTCCCCGCGATCTCGCGTCAGGAAGTCCCCACACACCTCCTTTGGTGGGAAAAAGGACATGTGGTCAGCGCATAATATAGTCTGAGACCTTGCTGGGTTTCCTTCTCTCACGCGGGGGTCTGCCTTGTTCGGAGGGTGGGTCTGACTGATGACATGGGACGTGGGGAGATTCGCGTGGATCAGGTTCTCCTCGTGTCATTTCTCTCTGTGCTCCCTCAGGCGAGGACGACGGGCTCATGCTTGCGGGTTCTCCGTGATGCTGCATTCCCGATGAGTTTTCCCTGGTATGATGCTGGTTGCTGGATGGACTTTGCTGGGCCAGTCCTTCTCCTGCTTCCCCGGATGGGTGGCTGGAAGATTCTCTTCTGCGGTACATGGCCACTCTTTCCAAGTTCCGTCGCCTACCGTTGCTGGTGCATATGTGGCTTGGTCCCTTTGCAATGACCTCTATGGGAGCCGGTCATGGTGTCTTTATGTGGAAGGCATATTTTTACCAGGTCGCCTTCGCTAACTGCTGTGCGTTGAGCGGCCCTGCGTTTGTCCTCTTGGGCCTTCATTGCTTCCTTGTTTCTCTGCATGCAGAATATAATGTCTTGCATGTCCACATCTGCGTCTACCCTTACTTGGTGTAGCCAAGGCGGTACCAGCGTGGAAGCCGCCCTTCTCCCTCTCAACAGTTGGAAGGGTGAAACGCCTGTGATGGCCTTTGGTGTGATGTGGTGGGCCGCGACAGCTTCTTCTACTGTATTGCTGGGGTCTAAGCCCGATGCATGCGCCAACTGTAGCGAGCTTTTGATGAAGCAGTTTGCTCTCTCGACAAGCCATTGGCTTGGGGGTGGTACAGACTCGCTCTCAACTGTCGAATGTTGTGCTTTTTGAGGAATCTCTCCATTTCTCATGACACTAGTTGCACCCCATTGTCGGTCACTATCTCTCCGGGAAGGCCTTCGCGCTGGAAGATGGTGGTGAACGCCTCGATGACCGTGCCGGTGGTGATGTCTGGGGCAAATTCAACCTTCACCCACTTGGAGAAGTAGTCCACCATGACGATTCCATACTTGTGCTCTGAGGACATGCCGTCCAGTGGGCCGATGAAGTCCAGACCTATTTTGTGCCACGCTCCTTTGGGGACCTCAGTGGGCATCATGGGAGCCTGTCTCATGGACAGGTGTTTGTCACTGTTGATGCATTCATGGCACCTCTCTATCATCGCCCGTATGACCTGGTCCATGCCTGGCCACTAGTAGGCATCACATGCTCTATGCCTTGTCATGTTGCTACCTAGGTGGCCCGAATGTGCTCTGCATAGGATGCCTTTCCGGATGCCTCTGGGGGGAATCACCTGGTCGCCTCGCAGAATAAGGCCGTTCATAGCCGTAATTTCGAAGCTCACTTTCCAGTAGGGCAGTAGGGGCGTAGGCCTTCTGGGACTGCTCTTTCGCTGGGCCATCCTTCGCAGACCCACTCTGCCACGCGACAGAGGGCTTCGTCCTGCTTATATTCATCTTGCCAGTGGCACTCACTTAGTTCCATAAACTCGCTGTCCCTCAGATCGCCTATGGAGGCCACTACGCATTCGTCTTGGAGGAATGTGGTTCCTGGGGCATTTTGGTTTAGGAGCCTTGACATGCAATCTGCTTGGGCGTTCCTCCAGCCTGCAATGTGGGCTATTACGTAGCTGCATTCTTAGAGTTTGGCTGCGATTCTGGCCAGTCTCGGTGTGACGGTCTTAGTGCCCCCTGGATTTAGCATGTGTATGAGGGGTTTGTGGTCGGTGACCAATCAGAATTTTCTACCCCAGACATACAACCGGAAGTATTCTATGGCCCAGGCACATGCTAGCATTTCCTTCTCCACTGTGGAGTAGTTCTTCTCCGATGTTGACAGGGCCTTTGAGGCGAATGCTACAATGTTCTCAGTGTCACCCCTTTTTTGAGTTAGGGTGGCGCCTAGCCCGTAGGCACTGGCATCTGTCGTGATGCATGTTTCCCATTCTAGGTTGAAGGGTTTTAAACAGGGTGCATGGAGGGTTCTTCTCTTGATTTCCTTGAATGCTTCGTCCTGCTGGGGCCGCCAGGCATAGCTCACACCTTTCTTCAGGGGTTCCCTCATGGGGGACGTGGTTTCCGAGAATCTCGGGCGGAATTTCGCGTAGTATTCCGCGAGGCCCAGAAAGGAATGGAGTTCGTCTTTGGACATTGGGGCCAGAGTGTCGGTTATGGCTTCCAGGAGGTTCTTCTTGGGGCTCACTCCCTACTTCGAGATGCGATAGCCGAGGTATTCCACTTCACCTATGCCGAAAAACGCATTTGTCGTGGCGCAGGTGGACCCCTGCTTCTTGCAGTCTGCTCAGTACTGCAGCGAGTGCCTTGTCATGGGTCTCTGAGTTCTTTGCGTACACGAGTCTGTCGTCCTGAAAGTAGGAGACGTTTGCGATTCCTTTCAGCAAGGAGCTCATCATCCTCCGGAAGGTGGATGCCGCTGAGGACAAGCCGAACGGCATTCTGGTATACTGGAACGTGCCGAACGGAGTGATGAACGCCGTGAGTGGGTGCAAGGATTTGTGCAGACTGATCTGGTGGTAAGCATCACGCATGTCTAGCTTTGAGAACACCGTTGCTTCTTTCATCATGATTACTATCTCACTGATGCTGGGAAGCAGGAAGATGTCGGTGACGACTTCAAGGTCGAGGCTTCTGAGGTCAATGCAGACCCTGAGATCGTTCGAAGATTTTTTTTTATGACCACTACTGGGCTCAACCATTCTGAGGATTCTACTGTTTCGATGGTGCCCTCTGCAACCATTTTCTGGAGGTGGGCTTCCAGCGCAGGTCTCGATATGGCAGGTATGGACCTGACCTTGTGCTTGACGGGCACTGCGTTGGGTTTGAGGTGGATCGTGTGGACATAGTCTTTGATTTTACCTGGAGTTTTAGAGAACAGGACAGCGAAGGCTTCTTTCCAATTCAGCGCTCCTCCTAAAGAGATCGCAAGCACCTGTTCTGGTGTGCTGGGGTCTAGCCTTATGCTGAGCCTGTGTTGATCATCCCACCCTAGTACGGCGGGACCTTGAGAAGTGAAGTAGACTTTTGTCGTAGTGTACCTGCCTTTGAACTCAATCCTTGCTTTAATGTAGCCAAGCAGATCCACAGTGGCGCCTCCGAAGACCGTTGGCTTTTGTGTGGTGGCTCTAATTCCTACTTTGTCTCGCCCCATCATCTCTTTATAGGTGTTAATGGGCAGGATGGTGAGATCTGATCCTGAGTCGGCCAGGACTCGTTTCTCCACGCCATCCACTTTTATTGTACAGTGGGGCTTTTCTCTCCTGGCTTGGGGGGCGTTGACCATGATGACCATGGGTTTGTCGAGTAGCTCGTCGCTTGACTCTTTGTCACCGTCGATGCATTCAGGCCTGGGCCACTGTATTGCTCTACCCAAAGTGCATGGAACAAACATAAATCACCAATGCAATTACAGAGCAAATACTTTGAACGTAGACAGACGCATTAACTCACAACCACACATTCTTAGAAGATAATCTGCTCTTATACGGCTATTTATTCAAAGCTTAGATGTACATAGAAATAATCCACAGAAACAATATGGACATAAATCACAGAAGAAGTAAAGAATTCAAAAGGAAATACATCACCGTGAGCGTAACAGGATTCCTCATCTCGACCAGAAGCGGCTGGAAGACCCTGGGAACAGCCAGGCCGAGAGCACCACAGCTCACAGGAGGGCTGGACGTAAGCGTCCTTCTCCGGCTGAAGTCTCGCCTAACCATCTCCGGGCTCCCGCATATATACACTCTCCACAAAGGGGAGTCAATTCTCGAACCTTCTGGAAATTGCACTTGCGCAGTTGAGGAACAGCCGTCGGTTGCCAGCTGGGTCAATCGAGAGCTCCCCCCAAGAAGCGCAGTGCCTCCCTTCTCTAAAAACCCGCTCCACAGAGAACAGTAGCAAACCATAACAAAGTAAGCTTTCCCAGCAGAAATGTCCTTGACCGCATACCAAGTTTGGAAAGCATGTTTTTCTCAGCACCGTGAATCTAACACTCAGCAAAATGTGTGCAGCTTTTCACTGCGGCATGAAGTAAATATCCATCATGGCTCCGAGCGCTCCCAGAATGCATTGCGCACCAGCGCCATTTTAGATCAAGCATAACAATTCCACCCTTGGATATTTACCTTCCATAGCCCTGTGGCACAGGAACTGGTCTCTGAAACCTACGAAATGTTAAAACTAAAATGGGAATACATTGAATGCAACAACAACAAGCAATTATGATAGACAATATAATAAAAATGCAAGCAAAAATGTAACGTAGTGTACCCCCAAGATCAGGTATCCATGAAAATAACCAATCCCACCAATTTCTATTACGATCTTGAGACACTTGAGAAATGAGATCCCTCAAACCTTGAATATGACTTTCAACAGATTGTGAATGGCCACTTAAATTGAAACAACACATACCTTCAAATGCGTTACACCCTAAATTATGTTTTAGCAATAGGTAATCAACAGCAGCTCTGTTCTGCAAAGTTGCTTTTCTAATAACTTGACTATCAAGGAGTAATTCTTCTAATGCCTGCGAAGTATGATTAAGGCTTTTGACTACTAAACATGCTAATTTCATCAAAGATTTGTAACCTCCAGCAGCTAAACCCCAAACTCCCACTGATGAAAGGGTTAATGCTAGAAACTCAGCTTCTGATAACAGATGTACATGTGAATCACAGTCAGGAGATAGACCTACAGATTCGAAAGTTGACCTTTTACCTCGAGTTATTGCTGAGTGTAAAGGAAACATCAGTAGTCCTAATCGAGTTAAAGCACATGGACCTCCAGAAATGTTAGCTGGAATATAAGTATATGTGATGTTACCACATGAAAAGAGCCATCCTGTTGGAAGTTTCACATGATTCAAATGACTAGCATTTATCACTGTATGATTTCAGGACATAGTGTTATTTACACTGGTGCATTTGCGTGACACTCACGAACATAGTCTTCTCTCGAACATTGTATGATTGTGCTGATTGGTCAACTCTATTTGTCGGCATTTGCCAATTTCTTGTACATTGCATGTCATAACGTAACATACATCACCTTGAGTTATATTATAAGTAATAACACGTGTCAAATTTCTCCATTTACGGTCAGTCTCTTTGCAGAACCGACAGTATTCATAAACTCAAAAAGATTGTCTAATATCTGAGTCTTGAACTAAAGAATCATTGTGTGTGACGCCAAAGATATGCTTTAAAACCGGAACAGGCGTCGGCACCGCTACTAAACACGTAATCAATAAAGCTTCAGCATTGGGCACATCAGTAAGACAAAAGTGTGATATGTTCAGTACTTGCTGTGCCAGATATATCCACATATTCTCCTCTTGGGTGATCATAGGAGAGTGCTTTCGCCTTCCTACGATCGCATCCTGCATGACTGTCATCAAGGTTGTTTTCACTGGCTCCTGATGTGTTTGTCGCATTTCACGAATCCATGTCTTCTGTCTGGTTGGCTTTTCGGCACTGGCATAAGGCTGCTTGGGGACAACATTATTCATCATTATCAGTATCCCCTTGATCACTGGCACAGATGTGACATTTTTCGTTGGTAGTAGCAGACTGTTTAACTCTCCCAAATGCAGTCCATTTAGTGCCACAGTTACACCAACCAGACACAGGATCTACAAAGCAAACCCAGAAAAGAGATATCAGTGTTGCACATCACTCTCTCAGGTAACATTTGTCTGCAGGTACATATTGCTATTTCTTTCTACCAGGCTCCATAACTAAAACTACTTGATCTTTGCCTGATGCAATGACATCTGCGGGCACTGGTGGGCCACTTGGCTTTTCCACCCACACCTTTGCACCCAGTACCATACTGTCTGAAGAGCCAAAACCGCAGTCCCCACGGGTAGTTAACACTGTAGGAGGCTCCCCCTTCTTAATCATGGACAACTTAATGGGAATGATTATCAATTGGGCAACTCGATCACCCTTGTGGATTGATAACAATTGATCCCCACTATTCATTAGAATGACTTTAATCTCGCCTTGGTAATCAGCATCAATTACCCCTCCCAGCACTGTAACTCCCTTCAATGCTAGGCCAGATCTAGGGGCAATCCATCCCATATTCTCTGGGGGAATCTGTACTCCAATTCCTGTTTCAATTACAACTATTCCTCTTGGATCTAATCTGATTTCTTCATGGGAATGCAAGTCTACCCCTGCTGACTCTGGAGTTGCTCGGTATGGAGCTAAAGAACCTGGAGTAATTTCCCAGTACAATAGTGTTTCTCTGACTGAATTGGGTTGAACCTGTAAAGTAGGAGTCATTAATCGCATCAAAGAAGTTTCATGTTCATACACAGGCCTATTGTTTAATACTTGCACCGCATCAAACACACGATCACGCCAGCCTGCCAAACTGCCGTCTCCAGATTTGCGCAACTGTTCTTCCAATAATCCATTCATTCGCTCAATTAACCCTGCAGCAGCGGAATGAGAGGGAACGTGGTACAGCCTCTCAATGCTCTTTTCCTGACAAAACTCCTGGATTAGTTTGCCTTTGAAATGTGACCCATTGTCACTTTGAATCTGCAAAAGCACTCCATAATGTAATGTTATATGATCTAACAGCCTGATGGTGTTCAGTTGGGTTGCATGTTTGCACGGCAAAACCATCAAATATCCCGAGTATGTATCCACAATAGTGCATGCATATTGACAGCCTCTACTGATTGGAATGGGACCGATATAATCAATCTGCCAAATTTGACCTGGTAATTTTCCTCTTCTCAATGTGCCTCGAACAATTTGAGGTATAGGTCTATGCAATTGGTGTTGGCACACGGGACATTGCAAAATGATTGTTTTCACTACTTCTAAAGGAAGACCAATTCCTCAAGCTTGTGCCCACCTGATAGTAGCCTTTTCTCCAAGGTGCCCACATTTCTGATGGGCCCATTTGGCTAACCCCTCCAAATCGTCTTCCTGAGCCTCTGCATCCACTGATGAAATCTTGGTGTGCTCATCTGCAACAGAATTAAACCAACGTTCTAATGAGTCTGTGGCACAATGCGCGTCCACATGATATACAGTGACTTCACTTTGTAATAACATTTCTGCAATATCTTGCCACAGTTCTTTTCCCCACAACTCTTTTGAATGAATCTTCCATCCATTATTTTGCCAAGTTGGCACCCATACTGCCAATCCATTCGCCACTGACCATGAATCTGTGTACACATAACATTGACCAGGGGTCTCTTGTTTCAATGCTTGGTAAACTGCGTAAAGTTCTGCAAACTGACTGCTCTTCCCTTTCCCTGTTGTTGTCAACACTTTTTTGTTTTGGGATTGTACGACACTGCTTTCCAGTACCGCTCAGTTCCCACATATCGAACTGAACCATCCGTGAACCAAGCATGCTCTGTTTGCTCCACGGTCAAATCGCTGTAAGGTACTCCCCATTTCACGGGAGACTCATGTTTTTCAGGCACTTCCGGTGGTATGTAATCTGAGGGCGGTATGTTGGCGACTTGCTCATGTAATTTTGCCACTCCACCCTTTCCTGATTTGGCTCTGTCTTGAATATACCATTTCCACTTAATTATGCTGGCTTCTTGAGCATGTCCTATTCTATACATCATGGCCCACCGTCATCTGCTCGGTATCAACAAGAGCCCAATAACACGCCAGCAATTGCTTCTCAAACGGAGTGTATGAGTTACCAGCGTCGGGCAACTTACGACTCCAAAATCCCAATGACACACATTTCCTGTCTTGTTTCTGCCACACACTCCAGTTAGCATAATTGTCTTGTACAGACACATTTAATTCCACTTCTCCTTCCTTCAAGGGCCATAAATCAAGCACCTGCTGCACGGTGTCTTTCGCCATCTCAAAGGCTTTCTGCTGCTCTTCCCCCCACTGAAACTCATATTTCTTTCGTGTCACCCACCTTGTAAAGTGGGGCCAATATCTGCCCTAAATGAGGAATGTGCTGTCTCCAAAACCCAAACAGTCCTATAAACTGCTGAGCTTGCTTTTTGTTCATTGGAGTGGTGAATTCAAGTATTTTCTGTCTGGCTTTTGGCACCATTTCTCGATGCCCATGATGCCACTGAATTCCTAGGAATATCACTGTTTCAGCTGGGCCTTGAATTCTACTCGGATTAATCTCCCACCCTTCCTTTTTCAATCCTTCCATAAGGACATCTAACTGGCTTTGCACACTGTGCTCATCCTTGCCTTGGATCAAAATATCATCAATGTAATGAGAGATTTGTATGTCAGGTTTGCACGGTATCTTGTCTAAGTGCTCTGCCACCAGCCCGCGACAGATAGTCGGCCTGTGTATGTACCCCATAGGTAGCCTCGTGAAAGTGTACCTACGTCCACTCCACGAAAATGCAAACTGTTCTTGACACTCGTCAGCAATTGGCACAGAGAAAAATGCATTAGCTAAATCGATCACTGCATACCAAGTCCCCTCAAACTTTTGGACATTTTCAATCAATGTAATAGCATCTTGGACTGTGGGCACTTAGGGAGGGGTGTGTTTATTCAACTCCCTGTAATCCACCATCATCCTCCACGATTCATCTCCCTTTTTAACAGGCCAGAGAGGATTGTTCCATGAGGTGGTAACAGGGCGTAATACACCTGCCTCCACGTACTCTTTGATGGTGTCTGAAATTTCCTTGTGCCCCCCAGGAATGTGGTATTGTTTCATTGCTACCCGCTTGGTTGCCACTGGCACTTGCACTGGGGGCATCTTCAATTTGCCTACGGTAATGGGTGTACAAATTAATGCACTCACCCCAAACTGGTACGTTTTACCGCCAAGTCCCAAGGTTAACCCTTCCAAAAGGTCAAAGCCAATTATATATGCAGGTATCGGGACAATCAACACTTGGTATTTCTGCCTATTCAAATTGCCTATTTTCATTTCCACTTTCTTTTGTACTGCGGGGGTCTCCTTTCCCCCTAGACCTGTAATAGTAAACTGTTTTCCTTTAAATCGTGTTGGATTACCATGAATCAAATAGGCCTCCGCCCCGTGTCTATCAATGCTCGCACCCCTTGTGTATTTCCTGGCCCCCAAAAAATCTTAACATCAACATGAGGCCGCCTATCCACTTTCATGCGGGCAGACGCTGCCGGAGCTTGGCCGAAGCCCTAGTCAAACTTCGAATGAGTGTGACTCGACTCCGCCTCTAGCATCACACTCACCACCTTTCTCAAATCAGCGTATGTTGGCTGGTACGGGGAAGGTGTCCCCATAGACCCTTCGTCTTGTTCTTCCGCAGGCGGAGCAGAAGGTGAGGTGTCCCCCTGTAGCGTGGCGACTACTTGTTTCTTAACCTGTTTATAGCGCTCTTTGGGTGCAAGTCCTCGTTTTTTGTATAATTCATATATTACTCTGGTTTCAATGCCATCAATTTCTTCGTGTGGCACACCATCTTTTAACAAAGCCAAAAACATGTCTTTTCGGGACACTCGGGAGTCTCTGCTATCTTGTCGCCTGCCTTCGGTTCTTCTCTCACTACGCCCCTCTCTCTCCCGTGGCTTGTTATCACTCTTATCCCACTCCTCCAAATCTGCAAGTTGCCGAATGGCATCTGCTACCTCATCAGTAGCCTTGCCCATCATACCTACGAGCAAAGTCATAATGACACTTTTGTATGCGGGTGGCGCAGTGCTAATCACCATGTTTCGAGTTGAAACTGAGCGCGGCATGGCTCCCATGTGATCAGGAGCATCTATGTGAATCGCCTATTTCATAGCATGCTCTCTGACTTTTTGAATTGCTTCTGTTAACGTATACCACTTTGTTTCTTCACAGGGCCAATCTGTGGTGATAGGGTATTTACGGTTACATGCTTGGGCTACCAGGTGCAACAAAGACACCTGAGTATCTTGACCATTTGCATCAGGGGACGGTCCTGCTCTTAAGACCTCCTGTACATTGGTGTCAATTGACAGGGGTAAAAAACGCAGTGAATCCGTAGAATCTACCAACAATCCTGCAGCACCCCCATCTAGTAATCTCACCATCCAGGTCAATAAAGCTTCCCCTGATTTTTGCCTCAAACGGGTAATAATTTCCCCAACCTCCTGTTGTGTGTAATCCTCCAGCGTGGTTAAATCCACCATTCCGCCAGCAGGATTCTGCGGGTGGGGTCCGGCTCGCCGTCTTCTAACGGGCTTAGCCGCCACTGTTTTCTGTTTCGCCTCTGGTTTGGGGTCAGACTCATCTGCGGAACTACTTTCTAGACTGGTCGAATCAAAAATACCACCATCCCACTTATCCGGATCCCAGTCTACGCCAGCGGTAGCGATTACAGTTGCCACCTTTCTTTTGTTGACCCCTCCCCGTCTTTTCCTATACTTATACCGGGCTACTCTGACTGCTGCCCTCTCGGCCACCGCCTGATATGTGTCGGCTTTATCTTTAAACAGTTTCATTTGAATCTGCTGCATTAACGCAGTCTGCCGTTCTGCAGCTAGCTCTCTTTCTAATCGCAAGACCTCATTTTTCATTTCCACCTTCATTTGATGTATTTTCCTATAAGAGTGCAAAAGAACCCAACTTTGTCTACCTAATGCCGCACATTCTTTACCACGTTCTACTGGAACTTGTTGCAAGCATGCCATTACATCAGCCAAATCGGCATCTCCCAATCCCTGATCCCATGTTTCACTTAAACCTGCACCATATGCCCACGCCTGAGCCAACTTATCATATGGATTCTTAGTCCAGCCTGGAATAACAACATCAGAACAGTCACTGCCAGCGGTAACGCTCTTCTTCCTGAACAAACTACTCATTATTGCAAACAAGACAAAACCTCGTTGAATCTATATATTTTCTCTCTCCACACTGCAATCACTTCCACAGGCACTCACACACTAACAAAAGTAAAAAAAACTTCACTATTCAACAACTTCAATTACAAGACAACCAAATCCTATCTACGTTTCAACAGATTCTTGAATACTCGGCACAACTCATCACAAGTATCCTGTTTGTGACGCCAAAAATGTATTGCTCTCCCCAAAGTGCACGGAACAAACATAAATCACCAATGCAATTACAGAGCAAATACTTTGAATGTAGACAGACGCAATAACTCACAACCACACATTCTTAAAAGATAATCAGCTCTTATACGGCTATTTATTCAAAGCTTAGAAGTACATAGAAATAACCCACAGAAAAAATATGGACATAAATCACAGAAGAAGTAAAGAATTCAAACGGAAATACATCACCGTGAGCGTAACAGGATTCCTCATCTCGCCCAGAAGCGGCCGGAAGACCCCGGGAACAGCCTGGCCGAGAGCACCACAGCTCACAGAAGGGCCGGACGTAAGCGTCCTTCTCCGGCTGAAGTCTCACCTGACCACCTCCGGGCTTCCGCATATATACACACTCCACAAAGGGGAGTCAATTCTCGAACCTTCTAGAAATTGCACTTGCGCAGTTGAGGAACAGCCGTCGGTTGCCAGCTGGGTCAATCGAGAGCTCCCCCCAAGAAGCGCAGTGCCTCGCTTCTCTAAAAACACGCTCCACGGAGAACAGTAGCAAACCATAACAAAGTTAGCTTTCCCAGCAGAAATGTCCTTGACTGCATACCAGGTTTGGAAAGCATGTTTTTCTCAGCACCGTGAATCTAACACTCAGCAAAATGTGTGCAGCTTTTCACTGCGGCATGAAGTAAATATCCATCATGGCTCCGAGCGCTCCCAGAATGCATTGCGCACCAGCGCTATTTTAGATCAAACATAACAGCCACGTAACCGAAGTGTCGCCATTTTGAACATTCCTTGTTCCTGTCGGGGTATTCGGGATCACTGGCCATGTGTTTGGTGCTTATACATCTATAGCATTTGGGTGTAACCCTCTGCCTGGGACCTTTGTCTTTGGTGTTGTCGCGAGGCTGTCTTTCTCTGCGCCCTCTCCATTGCAGCGCCGATATGTCGGGTACCGGTGAAGGACTCCCGACCTCTTTGCGCCTGCTGGTGGCCTCCTCTTCGGCTCTGGCTATTTGGATGGCCTTGTCGAGGCCACTTCCTTCTCCTGGATGAATTTATCCTGCACTTTTCTGGAATTGGTGTGTACCACGAGCATGTCGCAGATGGCTTGTTCTGCATTGTCGCCGAATCCGCATAGGGATGCTAGTTCCCTCATCCTGGTAATGTAGTCGTTGACCGGTTCGTTGCCCTCCTGCTTGCAAGTGTAAAACCTCAGTCTGTGCAGCACCACGTTTTCTTTATTGGTGAACCTCTTCACGATGCGGGGAATTGCCTCCTGGTAAGCGTCATCATCATCGCCTGCCGCTGGCATGGCCTTTAGTCCTGTGAATATGCGCTGCCCTCCGACCCCCATTGCATTTAACAGCATTGCTTTCTTCCTGGACGGTGCATATTCCATTCCGCCCATTGCTTCCATGTAAATGGAAAAAAGTGGTTCCCATTGTTGCCACGGAATCGCCGGGGTCCCTGGCGAGGGGAGGAATGCGGGGTGGGGGTATGGCGCCTTGCATGGTGGTTGTGCTGGGTGCTGGATCCTCATCACCAATTATGTGGTGGCCTTAATGAAGACAGGACACTGTGTGTGGTAACTGGTATTTATTTGATACCGGAGATGAGGGGATCAACTTGGGTGTATATTGTCCAGGGGAAAGGGGTAAAACTTGTACTCACAGTTTGGCAGTCTTATTATTAAGGCAGCTGCTTCTGTGCTGCTCATGTGTCCCTGGGTGGTGCACACAGTTCACACCAGAGCCCCCAGGAGGCTGTCCTCAGCCATGGCGTTACGCTCTGGTGTGTGTGTGTTGAATGCCCAGTGCCCAGGTTCTTGGTCCGTGCCTGCATGATCGCACCCACCCACAAGACATGGCTTGGGGGACCCTACCTGGATGGCATCAGCACCCTGCAGAGGCACTACCAGATGCATACAGCACATACACTGTTCCAGGGGAGCACATGCCACCCGTTCCATGAGAGCATTGTGCTGTGGCAGCCTACACAGGCCTATCTACTCAGCCCCATGAGAGCATGCTCATTCCAGAGCCTGAAGCAGCCCAGAAGCCCATGAAACACCATTAAGGCAGGAGAGTCTCTAGAGAGCGGCTGGCAGAGGGGCCTTACAACAAGGAGTTGCTCCCTCAGGTCGTGGCAGTAAACAGATCAAATTATCCCCAGAAGGTTGGGGCATCTACAACATACCTTGATTACTGCTGAAGAGTATTGCAGTTGTGCCATAGGAAGGTGAGAATTCCCTCCCAACATGTCTTCTGAAGAGCCCAGTCCATCCTCATTTTCACACATCATGCCCATGCAGCATGAGCCGCAGCTGGAGAATGTACAGCTGCAAGGGATGCCACCATGAAACACTTGTGTTGAAACAATTGTGTACGAGAGCGATAGAAATAAAATATCAATATCAATACCATTCGATATTATGGATACAAACAGACTAAGGTTCAAATGGGCTTGATGGGTCAGGGGCTTTTATGTATACATCAAAGCAGTGGGGGAACTGGAACACAGGCACCGGAGGGGCATATTGATGACCAATTTGGTGCCCATGGTGCACCACATGGTTTAGGAAATTTGAGCTCAAATCACAGCATCCTATACTGACGTCATTGACTCTCTCAATGCCTACTTCGCTCCACATCGCAATATCGACTACGAGAGAGACGTATTCCACACCACCACGCAGAACAAAGGGGGAACCTGGAACTGTTTGAGATGAGACAGAGAGAAGAAGTCCTCAGATCCCAGGTGATTGCTGGCTGTGAATCCGCACAGTTCCACAAGAAACAACTCCAGTAGAGGAGATCCATGGAGAACATTATACTGCTGGCCAAGACCAGCATGGCCATCGACTGGCAAGCTGATTCCATGGGACAGATCACCAACTTTCATGCTGTTCCTGCTCCTCTTGGCCAAATACAGTCCTCTGACAAGGGACGCAAGAAGGAACCAATGAAACGTTATAGGTGTGGCTCTAATTTCCCCCATCAAGGTACGTGTCCGGCCATGGGCCACAGGTGGGATGGCTGCGGAGATGAAAAACATTTTAGGCCCATGTACAACGTGTTGAAATATGGCTCCCAAAAGTCAGAGAGAAGATACTCAGTACGAGGCTGCGTGGAGGCAAAGGTCCACGCCCCAGAGGTCTTTGTCTCATTGCAGCAGAAAGAGTTCTCCTTGCACATCAACACAACACAAAGCCTTAAACAACATATTGGATGCGCTATCAATGCTGTCGATCAACCATGCTGGACAATCACAAGAGAAGGTCTACAAGACGCAATGTGTTACATCGAGACGTCACCCAGATGCAAGTTAGATTCAGATTATTTGTCCAGCAGTGAGAGGTAGAGGGGGTACATACACACCATAGGCAACAAGACGGCAAACTAAATTTAGCATGGGGCTGTTCCCACAGGTCAATGGCAGCACCCAGGAATTCCTTATTAGGACAGGTGCTACTGTTAACATCATGAGTGAAGCCACATTCGACAGTCTAAAACATACCACCATGGTGTAAACGCCTCGACATTGACATATACCCCTACGAGTCAAGCATGTTGCTTCCATGCTAGGGCATGTTCGAGGCGGCCTGTTCCGACAAGGACGAAAGTGAGAGGCTGCAGATATACGTAATAATAGTCATGGTACCTGGAGGAAGCATATTAAGTTTCAAATCATCCATAAAGATAGGTCTGATACACATCGTGTATCTGATAATGTCTGCTTACTCCTCAAGCCCCAAGGACATGGTGCAACCATTCCAGTCACATTTTCAACGTTTGGGCAAGCTGAAGAATAAGCAAATGAAGCTACATATCAACAAAGAAGTTAAGCCGACAACCCAATATTACAGAGGCATTGCCCTAAATATCTAGTCGCAAGTGGAGGAGATGCAATCCCTTCTTGCACAAGACATTATAGAACATGTGGAAGGCCCAACACCCTGGGTTTCCCCCATCATGCCCATACCCAAGAGAGAACAGCGATAAAATACACCTCTGCGTAGATGTGCGGATGCCGAATCAGGCAATAGAAAGGGAAAGGCATCTCTCTCCTAGAATGAGTGATATGATGCACTTGTTGCATGGCGCTAAAGTTCTTTCAAAACTGAACCTTAATAAAGGCTATCATCAGCTGAAATTACACCCTGACAGCTGATGCATCAAAACACATGTAGGGCTGTTTCCCTACATGCGCTTAAGCTTCGGCGTGTCTTCCACCACAGAAATCTTTCAAAATGGCATCAAGCTCATACCCCAGTATTTGAACTATAGTGATGACATATTAATATTTGGGGCTTCACACGAAGCTCAAGATGACATGCTACACAAGGTCTGCACAGCGTTGCAACAGGCAAACCTGACCCTTGACATCAAATAATTTGAGTTCAGCAAGTCCATTTTAAGCATTTCCGGCCACATCTTCTCAAGTGAAGGACTGCAACCTGATCCAGCTAGGCACTGGTCGACACTCCCACTCCATCCTCCATCTTGGCAGTGAGATCATTTCTAGGAATGGCTAGTTGCTGCACAAGGTACATCAAAGACTTTGGGCCTCATTACGAGTGCAGCGGTAAGGGGTTAATGGCACCGGTAAGGATGCCGTTGCCGTTAACCACCTACTGCCGCATTCCGAGGTCCCTTAGCGGGTCCCACTAAGGCCCTATGGGGCTCGAATGGGAATAGGGAATGGTTTTCAGAATGGGGACCATGGCTGCCTACAAACTCATAATGACCCCCTTTGTATCTGTCAGCACGCCACTGCAGCTCCTAACAGGAAAGGGGCAGGAATTCTTCTGGTCTCAGGAGTGTGAGCCTACGTTCCGGGAGATAAAATCCTGCATCTCTTCAGCCACGTGCATGGCCTACTGTGACCCTGAACTGGAGACGGAGGTGACAGTCGACACGAGTCCTGTTGGGTTAGGGGCTATTCTCGTGCAGTTCAAATGGGGATCCAACTCGCCCAATCGCATTGTCTCCTATGCTAGCAGAAGCCTTTCCAGCGCTGAACACGCCTACTCGCAGCCGGAAAAGGAAAGCCTGGCTGTGTTGTGGGCCTGCGAACACTATCATCTGTTCTTGTATGGGAAAAAGTACACCATTGTGACGGATCATCAGGCTCTCATCACCATGTACAGCAAACCCACTGCGAAAATGCATAGCCCAGTTGGGTCTTCGTTTAAAGAATATTCCTTCGACATAGTCCATAAACCAGGGAAGGCAAACAACCTGGATGATTTTCTCTCCAGGTTCCCGGCCCCCGAGATGGAGGCACAGACCTCCATAGTAGCCGAGATGTCATGATATCCTAAAGTGCACCTGGTATCATTTACACTATGAGGAAGGCATGGTATCAAAGTAAGACAAACATAAGTGGAAACATTTCAAGGGTGTTTATTGAATTTTTATCAGGGGTGTGGAAACACCTATCTAAACCTAAATCTAAGATGGGAGCAAGCTACGACCATCAAATAATAATTATACAGTCCTAGTGGAGTCTAGTCAAATAAAAAGTGCCTATACTAAAAAGAACTATTGCCAATCCTTACCACTATGCTACAAAATATTGTGGCATAATGTTCACAAAAAGAAAGAAGTGTTCACAAAATGATGAGTCAGGATGTTTAGGCCGTTGGCCTCCCTTCCCCACGTTTTTAGCACGGACAAGGCGGGTCACTGGAGAACAGCACACTCTTGACCTTCTTCGGCACAAAGTTACAGTTCATTTTACCAACATCAGGACCTTTTGTGCCCAAGTCTCTTTTGTTCAAAGTCTCTTGCTTCAGAGGGCCTGATGTACCAGAAACAACAAAAAAAAGTTCCTTCATTTAACAGAAGATTAACACCTTGTTGTTAGTTTTGGATAGAGCCATTTCTAGATCGTTGTCAGGATGTAATCTTTGGCGAAGTCTGTCTTGTCATTTAGCTAGTTGCTCATTGCATTCCTTGGGATCACACACAATCCTCTTGACTCTAAGCATTTGGCCATAGGATCAGCTCTTCAAGATCTTTGGAGGATGAAAACTCATAATGTGTTATAAGTTATTCCTATCCGTAGGTTTTGTAAAAAGGGTTGTAGTTATATCTGGTCCCTTTATCTTAGTCTGAATGTCCAAGTAATGTACATCGGGAGTGCCGATTTCCATTGTAAACTGGATGTGAATATCTGTGCTACCTTTTGCGCAATTGTAATATATTTGTGTTCCTAAATGCTCTATGGACCTGTATACGTTGATCTATATTCATAATTGTGTTGAATTGATATGATACCTGATGCCTTTTTAACTGCTCAAACATAACACACTGCAACTGTTTTGGATAATGATGTGTAATTATCTGACCTAAATATAAAGTTTGTACTGGCCCAGATGAAGGACATGTGAGTCCGCAATGCATTGGCCTTATGATGCATCTGCCAACAATTAATGAAAGATCCATTAATCAAGATGATTAATATTAATGAATAAACTAGGATTGAAGTTCCATATTTTGATTCTAATTTTTCTTACCACAAATAACTTAATTAACCAGTACGTGGATCCTGGGAGTGCAGCCCACACTGCAGGCCTAGTATCCAGCGTCTTTCTTTTTGTATGATTTACATATGCTCTACACAGAGGCACCTCTCATTGGGTTTATTTATTTATTTAGGATTTATAAAGTGCAAACTATGGCCCGAAAGCATCAGGACGGTGAGGAGGAGCAGTTTTATAGAAAAAGAATCACAGCCTAAGGAGCAGTGAGAGTACCACAAAGATGGGTCTTTATTAGCTTCCTAAAGGGAAGGTATACAGTCTGAGTTCTCGGATGGAATGGCAAGGCATTCCATAAAGTGGGGGCCACCCCATGCAGTGAATTTAACCAAACATAATTTTTGAGAAATTAATTTGAAGTTCATCAGTGCACACTCAGCGTTCAATTAGTTATCAGTAATTGCTTGACTCTGCCTGACCCTTGTGTTGGGACATGTCATGTACACAGCTCTGGTGTTAGTCCATTGTCGCTCATGATGAACTGTCAGTGAGATAGTGTTTGTGTCGGAAAAGGGGGGTGGTTGAGTTTCTAGATATCCTACCTGGTAGGATGGGGAAAAGGTGTGATAAGGGTGGGGATACCGTGTTTCACCCTTCTGTGTCCCATCCCCACTCCCAGAAGACCCCCCCCCCCCCATCCAGGTGATCCTCCCACACTGGTCTACCCCCAGGAACTGGATCCAACAGTGTTGGCCGTGTCCTTGCCACCTGGATAACAGGGCACCGGGGACTAGTGTGTGAGACACCTTCAAGTTTCTCACAGACCATCATCATCCCTGCGCTGGACAAGAAATGGCGCCCCCCACTCAGTAGTCATGGCAACATGGCCCAAACATGGGGAAAGGTATGAAGGTAACTGGTGGGGGCTGGGGGAGGGCCGGCCCCCCACTATAATAACAAAGGAGTAAGAGGTACGAGAATGGCCTCTTGGCAAAGGAGAGGGAGAGGCACATTCCGAATGAGAAGCACACCCCGCTCGGGTACAGCTTCTCAGGACCTGGAAGGACAAGGAGAAATCTTTCACCCATTTCTGGTAGACGTCGACTGGGAGAAACCTTTCACCCAACTCGGATAGAAGTTGCTTAGCTGCTCGGGGGACCGGAGGTCTACAGTGTCGCGTCACAGCAGCAGGAAGTGCAGCGGAGGTGGAAGGACGAGAAGAAATCTTTCGCCCAGCCCAGGTAGAAGATTCCCACTGCTTTCGGTCAGCGAGGAGCGGAGGTCTGCAGTGTCGCGGGACGAGGAAAGAAGGTCCGTGTCAGAGGATCGGGTAAAACTGGTCCGGCACCAGGGAACGTGACCGCAGGAGAAAGGAGCCGCAGGCAGAGAAGCACAACGCAGTGTGGCCAGGTGCAACGTGAGCCCAAGCGAGCCAACGGTGAGGAGGCAGTGCACAGAACGAAGTGTTGCCGGGAGACGGCAGCGAGGGGCACGCACCTCGCAAGTTTGTTGCTACAAGCACAGCACAAGCCAACAGAACTTTCGGGGGAAGGGTGGCGGCAAGGTAAACATTCAAATGACTTTCTCAATGGTGCAGACTGCAGCAGGAAGGGGTTTTTAGTTACAAATAGTGTTGTGAGTTGCAAACAGTGAATGAAATTGAAAGGTTGGGACATTGGTTTAGTGCTTTCTGGAAAAAGCGAGGGAACCTCTATCTTGATTATATATATAGCTCAACAGCAGGCAACCCTGTTTCCAACGAGTATGCCGTTATAAGAGGAGCAAACAGGGGCAGAAAGGCCCAGGCTGCACAGGACACCCAGACAGAACCAGGGCTAATTAACAGGACGGTGCACAAGTGACACAAGAATAAAGATGGCGGATGAAAGAGCCAAAAGAGCAAGAGAGCTCAAGGAATGGGCCAGAAAAGCTGAGAGAGAATTTGGGGCCCAATGGGTGGCAGAAACTCTACGAGGGGAAGAGCAGGCAAAGGAGATGTCATATTTGCTGATAGAGGAAACCAGCGGCGGCGAATCGGAAGCAGCAATGGAAGAGGCGCTTACACAGGGACAGAAAAGGAGGAGGGAAACGGCCAGCACAGCAACTGAAGCAGCGACAGAGGTCCCGAAGAAGAACAAGAAGGTGAAAAATACAGGCACTGTGAAAAGTAAAAACAAAATTGAGAAATGCATTATTAACATGTTGCACACCTGCATTGCTGGTACGGGTAGAGCACCAAGGACCAACGGCAAGGGCAGGAACAAGCAGAGATACAAAAAGCGCAAGGAGGAATGGAAACATTTGACCACAGATACAGACAGCAACGAGGACGAAGAAACAGAACACCTAAAAGCCTGGGTAAAATGGAAAGGGGTGGTGAGCAAAGAAAAGGAGAAGGGCTCGGGGCTGGGTGGGGGCGGTAAAAGAGTGGAGGGATCATTGCCCATACCACAGGAGCACCCAGTGGGCGCAGTACCCACACCACAGGGGGTTCCAGCAGGGCCGGTGCCCACTTCACAAAGAGTCCAGCGGGTCCAGTGGGGCCAGTACCCGCACCACCAGGAGGCACAGTGGGTGCACCGAAAGGACAGCTGGAAGTGGGAACCACACCCCGGGGGGAAAAAGCACGCAGGGTGGAACCCACTACCACAGAAGCCCAAGAGGGAGGGCCAGTGATGACGAAGTATGGCAGGCCCACAATGGGAAAAGATGCGCAGGGGAGGACAAGGAAGACAATGGCCTGGTACATAGATGATAAAGTAAAAGAAAAGATTTGGAGGAAACCGTTTATAGATATTTTTCCCTGCTGGAATACCAAAAGAGGGGCCCTAATGTGTCACGGGAGGACAGGAAAGAGGATGAGAAGGGAATATTAAGGGGAGCAACAGTGGAACGGAGCTTTGAGAACTGGGTATCGGCTTTTCAGATCCTGCCAACCATTATGTTGCAAAAATACCCAGAAAATGGGTTGTCTCTGGTAACGTACGAGCAGAGGGTCTTCAAAGTGCACAAGGCTTTTGGGGGGATGCATGGAGGGAGTATGACCACAAATTCAGAAATGAGATGGATTGTTACCCAGATATAGAATGGGATGAGGAGGACTATAACTTATACATATTTAATGTGCTAAAAGAGAAGTGGGAACACAGTACAGGAGGGCAGCAGAGAAAGACACATTGGCAGAATAATTATAGAATCGAATATAGGTACAACAACAGGAGATACGACAACAGCTATAGGCGAACCTGGGAACAGCATTTGTTTTTTCGGAGCAGGCAATTTGGATCTCAGAGAGGCTGGCAGAGCAGCATGCCGCTGACAGCACAGAGGGGTGGCGGGGGGCTACATGGGCACCCCAGGGCCCTCTGGCTCAATGCTGGAAATTCGAAAGCGGGGTCACATGCAGCTGGGGAAAGGACTGCAAATTTAGCCATAAGTGCGCCAAATGTAGCGGGGAACACAGCAGTGCCAAATGCACAAGGGCAACAACAACCAGCAATAGGCACAGTGAAGGGAAGCAATCCTAGGGGCTGGGGTTTAAAGGGGGTGTCGCCAGTAAGACTGGATAAAATGGGAAGGTTACTCCAGTCATTTCCAGACCAGGATACGGCTACATTGATTCAAATGGTTTTCAGGAGGGTTTCACAATTCTGTTCACGGGGCAAGGGTCCCCGGACATACCAAGAAACCTGCAATCAGCCAATGAGAACCGGGATCTGGTAGGTGAGAAAATAAGGAAAGAAATAGAGCTGGGAAGGATTGGGGGTCCTTATAAAACACCGCCTTTTCAAGATTTCATATGCTCACCTCTGGGGCTAGTCCCAAAGAAAGTGAAAGGGTTGTTTAGACGTATCCACCACCTCTCTGACCCCTCGGTACATCAGTGAACGACGGAATCCCACCGCTAGAAGCAACTGTGTCCTACACAGAATTCCAGGAAGCAAAAAGGTTGGTCAGAAAGGCAGTCAAGGGGGCCCGGATGGCAAGGCGGACATAAAGTCAGCATTTCGCCTTTTACCGATGCACAGGGAATCAGAGCAATGGCTGTACATGCAATGGGAGGGCAACTTTTATGTGGACAAATGCCTCCCCATGGGATGTGCAATCTCCTGGGCATACTTCGAAAAAGTGAGTTCCTTTTTGCAATGTGCACTGACCAAAGAAATGGCAGAGGCTAGGGTGGTGCACTACCAAGACGATTTCCTATTTGTGGGTCCACAGGGGTCAGGTCTATGTAAGGCAACATTGGAAAAATGTGTGGAGCTAATAGGGGAATGTGGGATTCCGTTGGCAGGGGAAAAAACAATGGGTCCGACACAGACAGTACAGTTTCTGGGCATAGAAATCGACACAAGAAGGGGAGTATGTCGCATCCCAGAGGAGAAGGTGGCGGACCTCTTAAAAACCATTGGTGAGCTGAGAAGTAGGGACAAGGCCACAGTAAAGGAACTGCAGTCATTGGCAGGAAAGTTAAACTTTGCAGGGAGGGTAATACCTTAACGAAGGGTTTTTCAGAGGAGCATAGAACTGAGGACAAGAGGGGCCAGGCTGGGACATCACAGAGTGAGGCTAAGGGAGGGAGTCAAGAAGGACATGGCAGTTTGGGGGGAATTCCTGAGGGATTTCAATGGCTCGGTTATCTGGCGATCGCCTATCAACCAGGAGGGAAGGAGAGTGCTGTTCCCCGACGCGGCAGGAGCGTTCGGTTTTGGGGCATTGTTAGGCACGGAATGGTGCACGGAAGAATGGCCACGTTCATGGCAGGAGATCGCAAGGACCAGAAATATTACATTGCTGGAAATATTTCCAATATGGGTGGCATTGTGTACTTGGAGTGTTGAACTGAATAACAAAGTAGTGGCAATATGGTCAGACAACATGGCAGTGGTGCAGGTGCTGAATAAGGGAAGCGCATCATGCCCACTAGTGTTGGAGCTAATGAGAGCCATTACTTTGGAATCATTCAAAAACAATGTATGTCTAATTTAGTTGCTGACGCCCTGTCTCGTTTGCAGTGGCACAAGTTCAGGAAGCTGAGGCCGACGCAAAGGAGCAAAAGACGCCTACACCAGGAAAGGCATGGGTTCCACTGCTGGCATTGGAGAAAATGAAAGTTCAGCCATGAGGCTGACTGGGTTGCCGCAAAAGGAGCTAAGGAACCTGGACAGGTCATAAGCGACCTCGCCGAGAACGCTTTAGCCCAGAAAACGGGTAAGCAATATGAGAAACACTTACAAAATGTATTAAGAGAAATAGGGGGACAAGATGTGGGGAACATTACAACAAGCAAGATGTGTGAATTTTTGGAGGTGGCATTTACACGGGGAAAAGGAAGAGCTGGGCGGAGGCGCATCTGGCAGCGGTCGCATACGCCGCAAAAATAGCCGGGGGTGGGGGGTGCGACCCAACACACAGCCCCTTAATAAAGTACGAAATGAAGGGATGGGCAAAATTGGAAGGAAAGAAACCCGATAGCAGGAGGCCTTTAACTTCTGGGAAACTGGTGGGGTTACTGAAGACACTGGAGGACACATGTTCCAGCAGCTATGAAACAGCACTGTTCAGGGCAGCCTTTACATTAGCATACTATGGGGCATCTGCTACACTGGCTTACCTTAACTAGTCTATCACGTACCAAACATGTCAAACCTACATAACTTGTACAGTATACTTGTTGCCTTGATATTACCTACCTCCAATTACTAAGCGGATTGTGATTGGCCGCTCCCATTATCTGAGGTGGGTCAAGCCTTATTTACTCCAGCCAAAATGACAGACAACAATCTTAGTATTGCCCAACCTAACCACCCTACTGAACTAGGATCCTATGCAACGTATCCGTGCACGACACATGACAGAAACACCAAACTTGGAGCTAGACTTAATAAACTATACAAACCACTCACAAGATCTCTACCCCAGACAAACAAGAAAACGAACTATCATATTGGTGAAAAAACCCATAAATCCATCATGGACCCCTCATCGCCTCCTCTTATTGACCTCACTAATCAGCAAACTGCACATAAACTTAATCCAGTTGTCCCTAACCGACTCAATCCGAGCCACGATACAGCCAAAACTGAGACACCTCTCCTGAAAGGAGCTCTTATAAATGGTAGATCTCTGGTTGCCCACGCAACAGACATTTCCGGCCTTATTTTAGAAGGTCATTTGGAATTCCTTGCTATAACAGAATCTTGGCTTCACAATGCGGCAGGACCTGCGCTTATGCTAGCCATCCCAGACGGATATACAATTTCCAGACAAGATAGAGAAGATACTCGAGGCGGAGGTATCGCCATCATATCGAGATCTAGCCTATCCTTGAGACTCACTCCTTTACAAATCACCCAATCTTGCGAAGTCCTCACTGCTAAACTCCCCTTAATCAATTTCCCAATCACTTAATATCCACTTAATTTATAGACCACCCGGTCCACTTGGGACATTTGAGGAGGACATTTACAGCCTACTATCTAATAATCTAAAATCAACTACCCAAGTGCTTCTACTAGGTGATTTTAATTTAGGATTTAACGATCCGGCGGACAAACATGCCTTTAAAGTAGCCAATATCCTTTAAGAACTAGGCCTGTCACAAAAATATCAATAAACCCACCCACAACAAAGGGAGAACCTTAGACTGGGTAGCCGACTACAACTGTATTGCCACCGTCATCTCTATCATACCACAACTATGGACAGACCACTCCCTTGTGCCTTTCACACTATCAACCATCAGACCACCTCTGATAGCCCCGTCCACTGCCCCACCATGCCCAATAAGGAACAAAAGAAAGATCACAGTAGACAAAGTAATCCCTGCCATTCTACCTACCTTAAAATCACTAGCTGATAACTTAGATCCCCGCATTATAGTCCAAGAATATAACACAATTATGCTCACCACTCTAGACAAAATTGATCCTCTCAAACTTAGACCCAGCAAACCCAAATCTCATCTAAATAAGTGGTTCACCCCCCAGTTAAAGGACTTGCGTCTCCTTAAAAGAAAATGTGAAACCACTTGGAGACTACTCCCTTCTAATGAGAATACAGATAAGCTAACCAAAATATCATCGCAATATAAAAATGAAATCTGCATGGCAAAACGAAATTCCTATAATGAACGTATTGCCAAAGCTAATTCTAGTATGAAGGAATTATTCACCATACTAAAAGAATTAGAGTCTCCTATACCCACACCTGACATCTGCATCAAAAGCAAGACATGGTGTTCAGATGTTCAACATGCTCTATAGAACAAAATTACTACTCTTCAGAATAAAATTACCAAAAAAAAAAGAGTTGCTGAATTTACTGCCAGAACTAAATAACCCACCTATTTCCAGCAAACTACCCTCGGAACACATTGCCAGATTCCACTTTACTAAAAATTCTATTTTAGAGTTAGATAAAGTTATTTTATCTCTCAAACCTTCCAATTGTAAAGGTGATCTGTGCCCAGCCCAGATCATGAAGGATGCGGAAAGAGATCTGGCACTGTTCATCTCCAAATTGATCAATGCTTCATTCGCATCTGGTACCATTCCCTCTAATTTGAAACAATCTTGGGTACTCCCAATCCTAAAGAAGCAATCCATGGTTCCTCTTATTCCAACTACCTAACGTCCCATTACGACAGTACCATTCCTGCTCAAAATGCTCGATAAGGTTGCTTATACCAAGATCCAAAAATATCTAGAACTTCACAAACTTCTAGGAGCAAGACAATCTGGTTTTCGCCCATTACACGGATTGGAAACTGCCCTCATCGACCTAATAACACAGGTTGACGAGCTAAGAGATAAAAGCAAAACAGCACTCCTCTTACTGTTGGACCTATCTGCAGCATTTGACCTAGTGGATCACAAGGTCCTCTGCAATCATCTGGACTCAGCAGCCCACTTCTCCACAGAGGCCATTAGATGGCTAGAATCATTTTTGAGCGACAGAACGATGAGGGTTTTCTCCCCATCTGCAGCCGCGGACCCCATCCCGATTACATGCGGGGTGCCTCAGGGCTCTTGTGTCTCCCCTACATTATACAATATATTCACCAAGCCCCTGTTTGATGATCTGGACCTTCTGGGTATCACCTACACTAACTATGCAGATGATACTCAGATTCTCCTCCCACTTTCTGGGGATTATGACATGGATTTGGCATTGGTGAATAGAATGCATCTCATTATCCAGGCATGGATGGCCACCCACAGTCTATGCCTGAATGATGATAAGACAGAGTTTATCATCTTGGGTACCCACCTCAACCTGAAGAAATTAGGCCATGAAGACTCAGCATTCTCCATCGATGGAAACATCATTAGGGCAGCCAAGGAGGTGAATCTCTTGGTTTTTACCTTGACTTCACCATGTCCTTTGACAAACAGGTGAAATCACTACCCTCTACTACTGCTTACACCTGCAAGCTTATCTGAGCAAGTAGACCATTCCTTTCCAATGGCAATTGCATTATATTGGCCAGAGCACTAATACTCTCTAGGCTAGATTACTGCAATGCTCTGTACAGTGGTGCCAATAAGGCCATTATTCAGAGGTTACAAACACTCCAAAATAATGCTTTAAGAGCTGCATTAGGCATGAGTAAAAGAGAACATATCTCTGCAACCAGACGCCAACATAACTGGCTTTCTACCCACAACAAAATCCTTCTAAAAACGGTGGCCCTCACCCATAAAGCTTTAAACAACTCAGATCCTAGCTACCATGTAGACATACTACATAGAAGAACATCTCTTAGATCTACGAGAGCTAGCAATGCAAACTGCCTCACAGTACCTAGATTCCGACTTACCACGATTGGCAGCAATAGCTTTCCCATGAAAGCATCCAAACTTTGGAATTCCTTGACACACCAGCTTAGCGTAGATCAACCGTACCACAATGTAGAAATAGGTACATCAATATGCTCAATCTGACTGACCACTAGCCTTACCGCGGATCCAGTCTCATAAAGGCTGTCCTAGACGATTCCTTCCTTTTTAGACTGTAATTCTGCTCTGTGCCTATGTATTCTTCCTGTTTATAACATGTTTATATTGTAGGTTTGTATATTTTTCCTGTGTACATACTTGTAACTCTTTGCAACTTATATGACCTTTCTGTAACTTCATTTGTGACCTGAAAGCCTTGCATTTTCTTACTGCTGCGCTGTGTTACCTTTGGGTCAGATGCGCATTATAAATAAATAAACAAACAAACACTCAGAATCGGGGAGCTGGTAGCTCGGAATACAGCAGCAGGGATGGGCTGGCAATAGAGGACATTAGCATCGGTACAAAAGGTATGACCTTACTAATAAGAAAATCCAAAACCGACCAAACTGGGAAAGGGAGAGCAATAGAGCTAAATTGCATCAAGGAGAAGGACCACTGTCCCAGGTGCATCACGCAGGCATTCCTGGATAAACAACCAGCACTCGGGGGCCAACTTTTAATTCATAAGGATGGCACCGCGCTAAGCATATACTAATTCCAGGTTGTGCTAAAAATCCATAGCCAAGCCAAGACGGGGTGGGAACCGTCAGAGTTTGGAACGCAATCGTTTAGGATAGGGGCGACCATGTCAGCATGGGCAGGAGGCTTGGGAGCAGAAGGAGTCAAGAAAATTGGGGGTTGGAGGTCAAACTGTTTCAAAAGATATGTAAGAGAGGAACTAATATAACCACCCTCCTCCTCCCTCCCACTTCTGTAGATACGGGCCCGTACAAGTCAGCATGGATCGTGGGTCATTCATTCGTGACCCGAGCAGGCCGATGGATTGATGAGGTAAAGCAGGGACTTCATTTCCCCCGGACGATCACGTCACGGTAGGGGCTGCCGGGGATGCACTGGGAAGATATCCACGACAGGCTATCAGACTTGATTGGATTTAGAGACCCACGAGAGTACCTGGTGATATATCTGGGGGGGCAATGATTTGGCCCGCACAAGTAGGGGAAGGCTGCAAAGGGACATTTGCGAGTCCCTGCACAACATATCACATTGCTGGAGGGGAACTTAGATTTTTATGTCCGAGATGATACCACATAGAATTTGGTACGGAACTAATCGAAGACAGGCGGTGGAAACATTGAGGAGAAAGCTAAACAAAATTGTGGAAAAATACTGCAGCAGCACAGGGCTACATTTTATAAAACCTGGGCTGTCCCAGAACAACCCTGACATGTTCCACCAGGACGGAGTTCACCTGTCTTACAAAGGTATAGGGGTGTTCACGGACAACATATTTAGGGCTCTAGAAGGACGAGGGTGTAGATAGGAGTACTTGTGGGGGAAAATGAGCAGCCGGGGCTCCACCCACTCAGGTGTCACGGCACGTGTCCAGGAGCCGATGCCAAAGGGACCCAGAGACTTGCCTGTGAGGCAAGGCATCAGCCTCCCTGGACACGGTGTGCCCAAAAGCACACCTGTTTTATAAGTTTAGAGTTGTGTATATTCTGTGAGTAAGAAATAAATGCCTACGGCCAATATTTGGTCCACACCGATTGTATGTATTTATTCCAAGCTAGGAGGTAGGAATCAGAAGCATGGGGGGCCCATACTACTCAGCCTATGCCACAGGCCCCGGGCCATACAACGGCCCGATGGAGGGCACGGGGGGTTGGGCGCAGGGTGGGGGCATGGGAAGGGTCACACAAAGTGGGAGGGCAGCCAGGAGGCGCCCCCCCACTCTGTAGTCATGGCAACATGGCCCAAACACAGGAAAAGGTGTGAAGGTAACTGGTGGGGGGCCAGGGTGTGCCGGCCCCCCACTAGAATAACAAAGGAGGAAGAGGTATAAGAATGGCCTCTTGGCAAAGGAGAGGCACATTCCGAATTAGAAGCACACCCGGCTCGGGTACAGTTTCTCAGGACCTGGAAGGACAAGGAGAAATCTTTTTCCTACCCAAACCACCCCCGTTTTCGGAAGGAGGGGAGGAGCAAGAAGTCCAGGGAACGCCGGGAGCAGGTTTGGTACACAGTAAAGGAAGTCGTAGGCAGCAGGCAGCACGTGTCCAGGAGCCAATGCCAAAGGGATCTAGAGACTTGCCTGGGAGGCAAGGCATCAGACACCCTGGACACAGTGTGCCCAAGAGCACACCTGTTTCATAAGTTGGGAGTTGTGTATATTCTGTGAGTAAGAAATAAATGCCTATGGCCAATATTTTGTCCACATCAAATTTGATGTATTTATGCCAAGATAGGAGGTAGGAATCAGAAGCCTGGATGGCCCACACTACTCAGCCTATGTTCGTCCCCCTACCAAGACCTAGACTGTTGAGGGCCACTTCGACTTCCCGCACGGTCCCTCGGCTGCTGCCTGTAGTTAGGCTCCTGCATCTACTATAGTGGGTGTGGAGTTTCCCCACAGATCAGTATGTTTGTCCTTCTTGCTCACTATACAGGTGGGGCAGCCACAACTTGTACGAACATATGCTCCGGGGACCGCGCTGCAGGGCACTGTGGTTCTTTCCTGACTGGACCCTACATCGCTGCCTGGAGTGTCCTGTCCTGGGATCCTAGTGGTTTGAGATGGTGACTTGGCGTCGGGGCCTGCTACAACCCCACTCTAAGGCTCCAACCTTACACTAAAGCTCCTCTATACTACACGTGCCGCAGGCAGTGCTCCGGGGCCACTGGGGTCCCCCTAGGCCCTTCCACTGCACACTAACATCTTCAATTACATATTATCATTTATTGATTTACATTACTAACCTGCCTACTGGAAGGGCTAGTTGACCACACGGTCTCCCATCAAGCAGCCTACTTCCCGTATTATGTTAGTAATACGCATCTTAGGTCCCTGCATTCCCTGCGGCCCCTTCACTCCCACCCCATATATATTGTGTACTGTTTTTGATGTTGTGTTTCTCCACAGTTGGTGGCTTACTTTTATTCCTTGCATTTCTGCTGTGTTCATACTCTAATTCAATGTTTTTTTGGGGGTGGGCCCCGGTGGGCCCCAACCCCTGTTTTTGTGGTAAAAAACACTTTTTTTACCTATACGGAAACCAACAAAAAAATATATAATAAAAAAATAAATTCAAACCTTTTGTTTTCGGTCCTATTCATTCGACCCTATTGCATTCAAACCTTTTGTGTTCAAACCTTTAACTGGACACCTACTAACATGAAACTTCTTGGTAACTGAAGCCAGTACATTTACCATGGTTACCAACTGCAAGCTTCAATACTAACAGAGCTCGTGAACTTGGATCTGAGCAATAATTATAATCTAACAGACGCTGGTCACAACTTAATGGAAACATTCCCTTTTTGTAGATCACAGCGGCTGTATTACGAACGCTGCCATGACTACATAGACTACTTGTGTACAACAAATGTACATGCATGACCAATCAGGAGCAGTTCACATTATAGCAGGAAGTAGCCAACCAATCAGAATATACACAGGGTTCTTACTTCGCGCTCGCGCTTTAGGACATGCGCGGTGTTATGTTTGTGCTTTTCCTCCTACTTTATAAGTTTGTATGTATGAGCCCCGTATGGAATGTCAGAGTGGAATGTTATATATGAACTGTGTCTGTGTGTTCCACAGGGTCAGTTGGGGCCTGAGCTTTAATGATGAAGGGGGCCGGTGGATGTCTTTCCTTTCCCTTACACCTAATCCACTTCTTAATGTAAACTTGTATCTCGTGTCAACTTAGTAAAGCTTCCTATACCTACGTGTGGCTCAGTTCACTTATTTCACGAAGAACAGAACATAACATTGGCGACGAGGATCTTGGGGAGTGTTTGAAGTTGGGTGCTGAAGAAACAGAAAAAGAAGAAAGAAGAAGAAAACCAAAACGGGAAAGAAGGAAGAAGGAGCAACAAAGGGACACAAAGCTGAAGTAGAGAGCATGTCCCAGAGGAGGCATCCACCGGCCACCCCGGCCCCAAGGTGAGAGAGCCCTTTGACTGTTTCATTTGAGAAAGGGCTGCGCTGCGCGGCTGTTATTTCGAGTTAAAATGCCTTTGGGAATGTACACGGCCCATTTTTACAGCGCGCAGAGGCTGGGAGAAATGTCCGTAGCATATGCGGATTCATGTAAAAAAATATCACGGCGCAGCAAGTGAACATTTATCCATTGGAAGTTACAGTTTTAGCTGCGTGGCGATTTAAATAAAATACATTGCCCGTGTGCCCGGCTGGGGATATGAAAGTGTCGTCTGTCATATCGGGCAGAAACCCCACCTGTGGTACCATGCGTGACGGTTGGCCCGGAGAGCTCTGTTCGTGGCTCTCCTTGTTTTCATTATGATGACGTCAACTTTATCCCTGGGGTATTGGCGATGTTGTTCGTTCGTTGGAATGCTAATGCCGGTGTTCCAGGACGGAGCTGTCCATGGTGTCAATCATTACGAGCTTCTGTGTGTTTAGAGAAAAGCACTTCTCTACATGCTATGTACGTGCCCTATTTCCGGGTTTGGAGGAATTCTACAGTGTGTAAAAGCACCTTTCAACGTACAATAACGTGCTTAGGTCATCAAGAGAAACTTCAGGAAACAACCTCCGTGTTGTTTAATGTACGTCCGGATTTCAAACAGATGTCAACAATACGGCGCAGGTATTTTGGATTACACATATTTTGGGTCAGCAAGGAAATGTTCCGTGAGTTAAAGATCTTCTAGGACAACATTGGAATATGCACATGTACTGCACTACGGCATGCTGAATAGAACCATCACTGCATATGAAAGGGAAATGTTCCGTGGTTAAAGATACTAATTTGGATGACTTTAGAAAATGCTTTGATTAATACAACTCTCCTGTTACCGTTTTGGAGATGCAAGGTACTGTCATGTTTTTTTTTTTGGGGGCGCTCAAGGTTTTCTTGAATTTTAAAGGCTGTGATGCTGCAGATGAGAAGTGGAGTGCAGCAACCTTTGTTTGGAAATGGTTCTGTCCGAGGTTATGTTCACAGTCAAACAGCGCCACATGTTGTTCAGCTGTCATACCAGTTGAGCTTTTATACCTCGGTGAAGTTCAGAGACGCTCTTCTGATTGGGTCTTTGTTTTTTCTATTCTATTTTTGACTGGGTGTTTTGTTTAAGGCGCTCAAAGTTTTCTGGCATTGGTAAAGCCAGTATGCTGCTTGTGAGAAGAGGAATGCAGCACTCTTGGATTGTAAACGGTACTAAAAAAAAAAAAAAATTTATTGTCGAAGTGCAACATGTATTTTGAGGAGAAATGTGATATGTGATGATTAGCTGACATATCGACCCAGTTATTTTTCGTGTCAACAATTAGTGTCAAAGACGCTTTGCTGATTGGGGGAGTTTTCTCCGTTTGGAAAAGAAAAGAGGATATGAATTGCTGTAATGATATCCTAAAGTGTTATTGTGGTATTAATATTGCGAAGAGTTAAAATGTCATGTGAGGCCTGTCATTTTAAAGTTATGTTGTGGGGTCTAGTTCCTCACAGAGGTGTCTAAGTGGGGGACAATATGAAATATACTGTGACAGTGTGTATGATGATCAGGATGTCAGCTGTCTCTGAATGAGAGTATGAATTTAATGAGTTTATATGACGTGGCCTTTGTTAGTGGGGAAATGTTAAAGGTGAAGTTGAAATTTATGCTGAGGTATAAATGTTTAATGACATTTTCTTTCCACAGGATCATCTTAGCTAAGGACTTTGTATTATAGAGAACATGGACTCGATAAGTAGTGTATAACTCTCGTTTTCCATACTTATATGTGCAATTTACCGAAGCTTGCATGAATAGAACCTGTAAATGTCTTTTGGTGATGTGATGAGTGTGATTGCCAAATTTTAAGGGGGATGGCAGTCCCGGTAAAGGGTACAGGTTCTGGTTGAACTTGCATCTTTCGCACTAGGCGTATTTCTGACTATTTGGTGTGTCAGTGGGATGTATGGTCCTGGTAAAAGGTTCTTGTTCTGGGTGAACCGGTATCCTTCGCACTAGGTGCATTATGACTATTTGGTGTGTCAGTGGGATGTATGGTCCCGTTAAAAGGTTCTGGTTCTGGTGGAACTGGTGTCCTTCGCACTAGGTGCATTATGACTAGTTGGTGTGTCAGTGGGATGTATGGTCCCGGTAAAAGGTTCTGGTTCTGGTGGAACTGGTATCCTTCACACTAGGTGCATTATGACTAGTTGGTGTGTCAGTGGGATGTATGGTCCCGGTAAAAGGTTCTGGTGGAACTGGTATCCTTCACACTAGGTGCATTATGATTATTTGGTGTGTCAGTGGGATGTATGGTCCCGTTAAAAGGTTCTGGTTCTGGTGGAACTGGTGTCCTTCGCACTAGGTGCATTATGACTAGTTGGTGTGTCAGTGGGATGTATGGTCCCGGTAAAAGGTTCTGGTTCTGGTGGAACTGGTATTCTTCACACTATGTGCATTTCTGACTATTTGGTGTGATAGTGTATTGGGATCTGTGTCCCATTCACGCTTGCTTGGGAGCGTGAAATATGGTGATGTTGTTATTGGTGGGAATTGGTATCCTGTGTTGGTGGGTACAGGTGGAGGTGTTTAACATTTTATGGTGTCCTTGCACACCTTGTTAAGGCCTTATGGATAATATATGGACTGTGTCTGAGTAATTGGTTTGGTTTGGTTTTGTGAGTGAGGGCTGGTTCCCTTTGTTTGATGTCCGTTGTGGGCCCGCTACGGAATTGGTTGAATGTATGTGTTGGAGTTTAGATTACAGAAGCTGGTTCAAGGTTTGGTGGAGTTGAGCAAGCAGCTTTGCTCTGAGCATATTGCTTGGTATGGAAGTTGTGGTGATGGAGAGTACAGTCTGGGTTAGATGTTTTTCTTGGATCATTTCTACAGAGTTCTTTTGATTCTTCCTCTGTTGGTTTCCTTATGTTATAAAGGGGGAAGATGTGTTATGTTTGTGCTTTTCCTCCTACTTTATAAGTTTGTATGTATGAGCCCCGTATGGAATGTCAGAGTGGAATGTTATATATGAACTGTGTCTGTGTGTTCCACAGGGTCAGTTGGGGCCTGAGCTTTAATGATGAAGGGGGCCGGTGGATGTCTTTCCTTTCCCTTACACCTAATCCACTTCTTAATGTAAACTTGTATCTCGTGTCAACTTAGTAAAGCTTCCTATACCTACGTGTGGCTCAGTTCACTTATTTCACGAAGAACAGAACATAACACGCGGCATTTAAAATTCGATACACGTTGGCTATAATCTACACTTTAAAAGCATTTCTTGCCTGTTAACTTTAAGAAAATACTCACCATTCTTTTAAGAACGCGGCGGTTTCATTAGTAACAAGATTATTTACACGTTGCCTTGACTATGAGGCTACGTGGTAATAGGAAGCCATGTGAGTGACCAATCAGGAGAAGCATAGGCAAAAGCAGGAAGCAACCAACCAATTAGAACTCGCCTATGTCATAGCAGGAAGTAGGTATCCAAGACGAACCACCTCATTAGTAACATCAGAGCTGAACTACGGCTTCGCTTCTAGACCCATCGTCAATGGGAATCACTGACAAGAAGGCAAGCACACACGACACACAAATGTACTATTTAAGAACTCCATTTTTATAAATGCATGCCGGATCATCGGACCACACTCTAATTTTGTTCCATGGCATTTTTCAAGATAGTAGATGCCTGGTTCTTTCAGGCCACTTCATTACCATCTTTTTTGAGCCAATAGATGCTGAATTTTTCAGCCCACAATCGTCCATGCATATTAGTCTGGTTAGCAAATTACGTTACCATGACTCTGAAAGAATTCTCTTTACTACTTTTTTAGGATTCATTTCCTGAAACACACGTTGCAGCAAGAATACATTTTTGATTCTGCGTGAGAAAGAAAATGACAAAACTACACATACTGAAGGATTGTTTCCTCGGAAAAACTCAGATGCATCTGTTACAAGTAAGCACATGATATGTCCAGATACACATGTACTTAGTAATTTTAGGTAAATAATTTTTGAGCTTTTAATTAAGGGTCACTTAAATTATTAATCCTATTCATTCAGGCAAACCTGGCATTGTAACATCTTGAACAGTTAATTCACCTTCATGAAGAATAGACGCCATACTGGGAAACACTGGCACTGACTCTTCGCTCTGCTGGGACGCCAATACTGGTGACTGCATGGGTCGCTGTCTGGGATGAACTGCTCCTGTTCTATCCTCACCATTTAATGTGGTAACGCTCTTTTTCAGGAGTTTCTAAATAAGAAGTCATTATTTTACTTGACCAAAATTGCATAATAAACCCTTGTAGCTAAACACAGTCAGTACGAAGTTCTTAGGATTTTCCTTTTTTTCTGCTTTCCTTACAGAGATAATTACACCAAAATCTGCCCCGAGGAAGGCGTTCTTTGAAACCTAAGCCCCACAAGTGGTCTTGCCGAAACGTACTGAGGTCAATGCTAACAGAAAAACTTTTCAGTCCTCTATTAGTTTGGATTACAGCATTCCAGACCCTGGAGACAATTATTAACCGTTGTCTTCTATGTAGGCAAACCTGTCCAATAATTTATTCAGATAAATCTGACAAACTTTTGCAACAATTTATTTATAGATCAATTTCAACCTGAAAAAAATATTAATTTTTGCACAAACAATATCATAGTTTTTTGTTGTTTCTTTATTGTTTTCTGCTTTTGTCAAAACTTGTGATGTTTTCTTTTACATAGGTTGTTTTCACAAAACTGTTTTCAAAAAAATAAAAATTCTCTTTGTATATATGTATTTTTTGTCTATTTGAAAAACAATTTTTTCTATTTTTTATTCTTTCATTGTCTGTATCTCAAGAGTGTTTAACTTTGAGTTCATTCAGCAATTGCATTGTTTGGAATCTTTCTGGTCCTTACCATCATTGCTTTCACTGCAAATCATTTGCACTTTTTCGGATTTTTGTTAAATAGAATAAATTAACAAAAACAAACAAGCTTTAACTCCCTTACTTCCCTTTTTTCTGCTGACTATGTATTTTAACTATAGAGGGTTAATCAATATGGATATGTATGATACCAAACAAGAATACTAACTGAATTTAATTCATTAGGTAGGCTAAAATAATAATTCTACTAGCAGCTTTTTGGAACTTTACATACGCACATTCTAGACCCCCACCATAGCTGTATCACCAGGGGCAAACCCATTTTCTTGTTATCACTTCCACTGCACACAAGCACGTGGAGGACTTTGCCACAACATCTGCCTTGCCTCCTGTCACCCGCAAAAAAAAACGGACAGCAGCCCCTTGGTGGAGAAACAACTGGTGAGTGCAGGGTGCCCCAATCCCCCTTTTGGAGCCTGGAAGCCATTACTCTGCCACGCGGAGCCGTCATTATGCAAGCTTAGTGGCACTGCATTAATGCCTGTCAACCTTCCATTACTTTGCGGTGGAGCACCCAGGTGCGGCTCGGGGCGGTGTGCACTGCGTCAAACTGTCCTCTTGTTTGTCACCCTGCTGTGGCCACGACTGTCCGGGGACATTCTGAATGGCGGTGTGGCCCCTTTATTTTGGCCTGTCCTGACTGCAGCCCTCTGCCTGTCCTGATGTGGGCCTTACATTGTCATACCTCTGGTTGCGCACACCCCTAGTGCTGCCCGAGGAAGTGGGGTAGTTATAACATTCTGGGACACTCACATTGATACCTGCGCCGAGGTGCGTGGCTGTCCTTACACAGCTGACCCCTGCATTGGTGCCTGGTGTGGTCCATGCTGCGACCCGGGTGGCATTCTGGGGTGCCTGGCCCATTGACCCTGTGAAAATATCCCTTCAGGACTCTACCACATCACACACATCTGGGCTGCTGCTTAGGGGATCTCTGGGTTTCTCATCAACCCCTTCATCGCTCGTGCGGGCCCAGAGCATTTTGCTGCGACACCGATCTGGCCTTCTATCCAGCTTTGTTAAGGGCCTGGTTCTCATTCTCTACGTAGGTCTGGCTACGCAGCTCTTCCAGTCAAATCCCAGCAGACAAAACGCTTGAGAAAGAGATAGGGTGACCGCCTGCTGGTGGATAACTGTGGCATAATCCCTCCAGTCTCAGCCCTAGTGTCACAGAGGGGCACCATGACGAAGGGATCTGGTGGCAAGAAAAAAGGACCCATGGACTCTTAAACCAGTAACCTGCCAAATCCTCGGGAGTGGCTGACCAGACGGTTGTTCACAACCAGGCCTCAACTTCGGTTGCTATCAGAGACGACCACTTGTTGACAGCAATGCAGAACGTATTCATGGTGTTCAACGTGAAACTTGACATCGTATCCATCATTGTTCCCTCTAATCTAAATTAGAGAAGCAAAGCACCTGCATAACTGAAGCTGAGATGAGAATTGGTGACGCGGAGGACAAGGTCGATAAACATGATCGCAACAGCGCAACTACAACAAGAGGTCAATAAAAACTGTAACAAGTGCGAGGACTTGGAATCACGCTCCAGGCGCAACAATATCCATATAATTGGCATTCCAGAATCAGCCTGCAAAGGCCAGATGGAACCTTTCATCGAAAACCTGCTGAAATCCTTGTTTGATCCTTCAAAGTTCTCCCCGCACTTCCTTGTGAAGAGGGTGCAATCGAGTTTTGGCTCCTGTCCCAAGCCGGGGGCCCCCCCTTGCAGCACCCTGGCTAGACCACTTAACTATAGAGACAGAGATCTTGTTTTGCGCCTGGCTAGGGAAAAGGGCACGCTTCGGTAAGAGGCCTCTGACATTCACATTTACCCGGTCTTCTTAGCCAATGTACAAGCTCAACTGAAATCGTATGATTCTGTTAAAAAACAGGTGTGCATCAGACAAGTCACTCATGCGTTGATGTATCCGGCCAAGTTGCGAATTCAGCATGCTGGTTGTGTGCATTTCTTCGAGAACCCAACTGGTGGCATGGCCTATATAGAAGCCTCCATTTCAATTCCACTCCCAAGGTGTGACAGCATTCATGTCCGCAGCTCTTGCCCATATAACAATGATCCTGCAACCAGCTGAGCGATAGCAGTTTCTGTTCGCAGCGCACCCCAGGGAATTTCCAATTTCTGTCCTTCTTTTTCTTTTTCAGCGGGGTCCATCGTCAAGTTGGGGGTGATGATGTGGGTGGAGGGATGGAAGTGCATCTAGGTGGGGGTAAAAGACGTACAAGCAGAAACAAAAGTTACAGGGGATAGAATATTTTGAAGTTGTATTAACATGTTTTTTACTGTAAACCAGTGACTTTCATTTGCAGGTTTTCTAATGTGTTGTATTGTATTGTCACAGGCGGTTACTCTGGGAATCAAGCAGTGCCAAAACGAACCTCCTGATGGAGGGTAAAGATGACCAAGAGTAGATTTCCCAGTTAGCCTTGCCCAGCAGGGGGTGGCAAGGTCAGAAAAAGAGGTGCACTCCAAGTGGTTGTCAACATCCAGCGTTGGCTGGTGGAAAGGAAAGCATAATGGTGCTCTCCGCAGCCCAACAACGGCGGCTGTCAATGTATTTTGCCCGGAATGGAAGGCTCAGGGAGGTTCGGAGAGTGAGACCTAATTATGCTGGAGAAAGAGTTGACAAGGAGAAAAGGAGAGCTGACTGGAAATAAATAAAGAGATAAAAGGGAAAAGGGGGGTGCAGATATGATATGATATGATATGGCATTTGTAACGCGCCTATACACAGGTGTTTCAAGGCGCGACGAGGCGGGGGGACAAGGAGAGACAGACAACGATCCTACTAGGCCAGGTGTCATTCAGATCGCGCAAGTGCAAGGGTAAGGGGACTGGGAAAAGTGCAAGGGGAAGGGGAGAGGGGGGAAAAGGTGCGGTACATGGTTAGTAGAATACAAGATAAATAATAGGGCCAGGTGGTGGCAAGTGCAAGGAAAGTGCAGTACATGGTTAGTAGAATACAAGATAAATAATAGGGCCAGCTGGTGGCAAGTGCAAGGTAAGTGCCGGGGGAAGGGGCTGAAGGATACAGAGACAGTCCCGTAGTGCAGGTGGGCCAAGGACCGAGATCGGTAAGTGGCCCAGTAGCAGATTCAGTGCAGGTTCAGTGAATTTAGCAGGGGAGAGAGGGAGAGAAAGCAGAGGCAAAGGGGAAGGTTTTGAGGTACTTCCGGAACCGGAGATGGTTCTCCTCAAGTTTCAGGGAGGCAGGAAGGCTGTTCCAGAGGGAGGCCCCTGCTGCGGAGAGAGATCTACCCCCAGCTCGTTGCTTGGAGAAGCGGCTGACCCTGAGGTAGTTGGAGGTGGATGAGCGAAGAGCTCGAGAAGGAAGATATTTCGGAAGAGAGAGTTGTAAGTATTTTGGCCCAAGGCCCTGGAAGGCCTTGTGGACAATGCAGAGGGTTTTGAACTTCATCCTCGCGGCCACTGGGAGCCAGTGTAGTGATTTCAGTCCTGGAGAGATACGCTCCCTGGGCTTGAGGCCAAGGACAAGTCTTGCAGTCCTGTTCTGGATGAGTTGCAAAGGGCGGAGAGTAGAGGCAGGAAGATTTAGATAGAGGCCAGCTTCGAGAGAACCAGGGCTCTGGAGACAGTGAGCTTCTGGGGGAAGGAGAGGAAAGGAAGGATACCCCTGAGGAGGTGTAGCTCGTAGTGTGCCTTCTTGGAGACTTGGAGATGAGGAAGAAGATGTTGTGGGTTCTTTAGCCATGAAGACATGGTGACCTAGGCTACTTAAGGTAAGTTTATTGGTCCGCAGGTACACATCAGGTAAGTGACATCAGTAGGTATCCAGACAGTAAGACACTGGCACATCCACACCTTCCAGCTCCTAGATGTAACTGCCACATTTAGAACCCCCAGCAGTCACACACACACACCACATTCTACCAGGACCTCAACACATTCCAGTGCACCTCACTACATTCCCTATGCATAGTACTTGCACCACCAGAGCAAGACTATTACACACCTCCTTCTGTTACACAACCAAAACACAAGGAGCATAATCAACGAAGGACCTCAAGTAAACTCAAAACCTAAAATCACAACCTCTCTCTCCCTCTTTTAAAATTCCACCAACCACACACACACACACACACACACAAGCATTATCCAATGCCAGGATCTGCCACCCATACAACGCACCCGTAACAGAACACCCAACAATGACAAGGATAAGCTTGATCACCAAATTAAACGTGTGGCCACCACGCAAACCCAGTGAAAGAACTGAAACAGGCAGGATACAAATGGGAGGACCCACAACCGCAACAGATGGAACCCCGCTGAACACTATAGGGCAACAAAATAAAAACCAACTGTGCAGCATAGAACACACAACACAAAACTGATCAAATCCTACAATGCAGCAAACGTGGACACGATGATGCTGCAGAAAAGCCCTAGGATAACATAAGATGCATCAAAAACTATTGACCAACCCCTGCAGTACCTCACTGCAAAACCGGTAAACAGAACAGCACCCAACTGCAACCGTTACCCCAAACCAAAAACCGACCGGCAAAATGCACTCTGACGCCAGTAAATGCAGCATCTCACTGCATTCCCAAAACAAAACTAACTAAAACCAACTCCAACACACAAAGCAAACCCCACAATGTGACTCCCAGTAAGCAGGCAAACAACGGAGCATGAAAAATGCCAAGCACATAACACAGCCGAAAACAAGTCCATGACCTGAGCCTGACATCTGGCAAGGAAGAATAGGAGAATAATTGATAACACAAAACACAAAATAGCTAACTGCAAAAATACAAACCCGGCAGCACCTCACTGCAAAAACACTCAGAACCCACCCAGCCATCCGGAATACCAGCAGCACCTCACTGCAAAACACAAAACTCTCAAAACCCACCCGGTCATTCTGGACCCCAGCAGCATCTCACTGCAAAACATTCAAAACTCTCAGGACCCACCCCACCATTCTGGACCCCGACAGTGCCTCACTGCAAACGCACTCAAAACTCTCAGAACCCACCAAGCCATTTTGAGGAAATCACAATACCCAACAAATCCACCAGTGGAAAAACCCATAGAAACAATACACAAAACACAGAAACATGCAGAAACATGAACTTTGCTTTGCCCAAAAACATGGGTTCTCAATCCCCAAAAACTTAAATTCCAATGCTTGCAGTGCACCATCATGTCCAAAAATGGTTAAAACAAAGCAAAAGGTCCAATGAAGAACCCGTGAATTCCTGCACCTGCATGTCCATATAAGATCCAAAACCAGTGCCGTGCAACCCGCACCCTCATGTCCACCAAAGACAAGTCCTGTGTATCCCTGCACCCACGTGTCCATGTAACCTACTGAAAAGGAAAACATGTGAAGCAATGCAACAAACAAATGTCAAATGAATGTCCCAAAGTACATCCCCATATCTAGTTAGTAACGAAAATGTCCACAGAATTTCTCCATGCACTCCTGCACCCTTAACTCCAAAAGAACATTTCCCTTTGGTTCCCCTGCACCCTGATATGCATCCTAAACAGAAAAGGCCACAAACATGAACACAGCGATACTTAAATCAAAGGCCTTATACACTAAATATCACCCTGTTAGGCAAACCACCTGAGAAACTAGACACTAAAGGCCAAAACATAAACACACGGCAGAATATAAACACAGGCCTTCCCACACTTGCCAAACAAATACCTTCCCTGGATCAACTCCACGATGAAAAAGTACACATACGTCCACAGTGGCCATAATTGTTCTAATATCAGCCTCCTGTCTCACCCACTTCAAGAAGCCCATCACTCCAGTAGTGCTTTTTCCCATAAGCAGCCGGCCACTCCTGCAAGCACACTGCAGGGGGTCCGAACACTCTTCAACTGCACTAGAAAACTCAGCTGATACTACAGTCATCCGGGTGCTGGCGCTAGGATGCACTGCGCACTCAACAACCGGGAACTCTTGGTCCCAACCACGCCACCCGGCCATGGGCTCACAGCAGCTTGAACTGCCAGAAAGTATTTTGAACACCGCTGCCAACAGCAGCCAAGCCTGTGCCACCCAGCGCTCTTCTAGGTTGACGGACGCTCCTGAGCCTCCTGGTGCCCTGATTACTGTGTCCTGTTAGCTGTCTGCAGGCTTGTTGGTGCTGGGACTGCATGGCCTGCCAGCCACCCAGAGACCACTTCAAGCCGCCCAGCAAGGTCACTGCCTACAGCTGACACCTCTGCATTTATAGAAACTTATGGAGGGCAGTGACTGTCCCCTGCTGCTCCTTCCACCGCAGCTCTGGTACCTGGCTCCTGATCCAGCTGACATTTGAAGACCAGCTCGTCACCAAAATGTTGTGGGTTTGTTAGTGTTGGGAAGGAGACGATCCTTGCCCCCCTCTTGCGTCACTCCAGGTACATAACATATGTAATAACCAAGGGGGGAGGCGCAGCCACCCCCGCAGCATTCTGTTGCACCACATCCCATAGAAAATAACACATACATTATAGCCTGCAGCTCTGCAATAAGAAGCCATTTTGAACTAGGCCCAACACCATCTTTTTACTGGACCGGAAAACCATCTCTCTGTAGAAATGCAGGCTCTCCCATCCCCAGCGCCACAGCCAGCCCACACCATCGTCTCCCCCGCCAGCTCTGCCCAAGCCCTGTTCTCACAGAAGCTAAGCCATGCCTTGTTACAATCCCGTAGTATCATTTTCGAAAGAATGTGCTCTGTGGAGAGCGTGAGACAGTGACAAGTCATAAGCTAAAGTGCCCATTCATCTCTCCTAAACTGCCTGTGCACTCTCACCCCCCCCCACCCGGCCAGGCCAGAGCCCACCAGCTCCGACCCCCCAGTTCCTTTCATGCTGACACCCATCTGACCCTGGCATGCCCCAATCACTCCAGAACGTCCACCACAGCCCTAATCCTGTGTAGCAGTATATTCTGCCAAAAGCAACACGTCCACCTATATCACTAGGACCCAAGGAGGACAGATGGTAGATCAAACCTTTGGGGTTGGCACCTGGATGCAGGGATTGCGGTATCAAAGAGAATCCATGGAGGGGCGTGGCTAGTGCGCATGGTGTGAGGGAGCAGCTCTGCTGAGCTCCTGTCCCGGATCCTACATAGGATCCTATTGCAGCTGATATATCACATATTCCTCATAGCAGATCGCAGCACCTCCTGTACGAACCACTCCTCTGCCACCCGGTGCATCTCCCGACGAAAATCAGACCCGGGAAGCCTGCATAGCGACCGTTCGGGGTGACTCCCCTGCGCCTCGCAAGATGGCGATGTGTGCCTGCAGTGCTTGATCGGGGACGGACCTACGGATTCCTTGGCTGCGCTGAGCCATTCCACGAACAGGGGCTGAGTGCGAACCTGCTCTCCCATCACCGTGGAGAGAACTACTCTCGTCGCGCTGCCAGCGGCATACACGGATTTGACCGGTGAACAGAGGGAGAGGAAGGCATCTGGCCTCCTACTGAGCAGCATTGGCCATCCGGCAAGCTGGACTGTGAACGATGACCTGCGGGCCCGCAGAGGAAAAAGGCATCGGCAGTCCCCTGAGCCATGGACTCAAGAGCCGCGGACCTGCTAGATGTGGACCGGAGCCCAGGGCAAGGTACGCGAAGCCACAGCTGCTTCAACAAGCGCAACCATAATACTGTTAATACGAATTCCCATCAACGGTCGCTGCTAATGCTAACACTGCTGCCCGCCCCACTCCTGCCTTCACGGCATCTGGGACTCTTTTCTTAGAACTCCGGACCACAGAGACACGAGCCACACAGGTTGATCCTTTAAGACTGCGCAAGCCCCGAATTCGCCATACGCTGTGGCACCCGCGAGTACAAGGCCACCAGGAACGCCCGGACCACTTGGGCTGCAACATGCTATGCAAGCTTCCCGAACTATGGCACGGGACGTATACGCCAATCATGCAGGGCTACTCGAGCCTTCACTCTGCTGTAAGCAAGGGGCACTAAAGAGCACCAGGCCATCAGGAAAACTTACACCACTTGGGCTGCAGCGTGCAAAGAGAACCCCCTGCAACCAACAGAGGAGCCCTTAAACATTGCCACCCGCCCTGTCTGTAGCCAGAAGGTTACCACCTGGGGGATTCACCTCCCCATACCCCCACCGGTATAACTCATACAGGGGGCGACACTGATGCCCACACACCGCTACTTGGGGCAACATAACTGCGCAGGACACCATGTACTGGGTTTGACGTCACGGGAGGATGGCTCGAGGGTGCATGTCCCTTACGCTTGTGCTTTGGTGGGATTCACTGAAAGAAGGGCTTCAACACTGTGCGTGCAGGCTCCAAACCTGCTCACAACTGAGGCCAGATGAGGCCATTTTGAGGCGCCACCACCGTGGAAGAAGCAACTCACTTCTGCTACAGAAACACCACTGGGATACCTGAACCATGATGCAAGAGTAATTGAGCACCTATCTTATCTATTGACACCAGTAGTGGCGGGTTCCCATTACGGGGGCTTCTTGTCACGCTACTCAAACGTCAACTGGTTCCTGATGGAACATTGCTAGTCCAAATCGGGGCTCAACTGGCAGGACAGACACCTATGCGTGCCTGCTAAGCCCATACGCAGCTCTATAACCACTGCAGTATCAGGAACTCACCAGAGAACCATCATCGTCCTCCAGGGGGCCTGAGTGGCATGTCCCCCTCTAAGGGCAAACCCAAACAGTCAATAATGGATTCCTTTTTGGCGGCCAAACCAAAACAGCAACCACACCAGGCAGCGTAAACGCAACAGGAATCGCCTCCCTCAGATGACAACTCTAAAGACGCACAGGTGCTATCGCGGCACTGAGATCATTCATCGACATCAAAATAGACAAAGTTACATCTGATATGCAATTAATGAGCCAAGACGCTTGCAATTTAACTGAAAGAGTGACCACGGCAGAGACAACCCTGTTGGAAACCCTCGACACCACAACTGACCTGAAAGCCAAGGTTCAGGAACTGGAGAGGAAAGTAGTGAGACTAGAGGCGAGGTCCAAGGACGCGGAGGGTCGCGCCCGCCGCAATAACATTCGTATATTAGGAATTCCGAAAGACATGAAAGGTTCGAACCAAACTCAATTTGTGGAAACCATGCTACCGCAAGAGATCAGCGCTGGCAAACTTTCCCAGGGCTTCTCGGTGGAAAGGGCCCATACATCTCTGCAAAAAACGGCCCCCACCAGGCTCATATTCACGCCCAATGATTGCGAAAATCCTAAACTTTCGGGACAGAGAAATAATACTCAAATACTCAAGAGAAGGGGGAGAAATTAAGCAAAATGATTCCAGGATCGTCATGTATCCAGATTACACACCCACGGTGCAGTGCGCAAGGAACTCCTTTGTACCGGTGAAGACAAGGCTCCGGAAACTTAACCTCAAATACATGTTGTCATATTCCTTGCTCCTCAAGGTGCTCTACAAAGGGAAAGCGATATTCCTGGAGACTCCTGCTGCGGCCAACATGTGGCTGGAGCACAGCAACCTGGCAGGGGACGAGGAGCCCATTACATGAGCTGATGTTGGACGGGAGAGGATGGGGGTTCCACATGAACTGGCGGTTATATCATGTGACTGCGAGATGCTATGATACCACAGCCATTTATCACTGCAATGTCATTTTAGTTGCTAATATGGACGGTGAGTCCGCCGAGCCACACGTGCAACCCGCTATAACCCACCCTACCAGAACCAGTGCAGGCCTGTTGCCGGCACACCACCCGCGTCAAATGACCTGGACAGGCCTAGATGACGCGGGTGCTCCTGAGCGCTGCCAACTGAAGGCAACTGCTGGGGGCAGTTTTTTGTTGCTATGGTTTGTTTTTCGTTCACGGTAATGAACGTTTGTGCAGTTATGAAGTCTCCGGAAGATGATGCAATGGGCCTGAGAGGGTCAGTGGTGTGGGAGCGAGGATGGCTGGATCTGGGTACCTGGGGCGCAGGGCACCTTTGCAGTTTGACCGCCGCTGAAAGTGGCAGGGGCAGTGGGAAGATAACCCTAGGACTCCCTCCTAAACTATCATGGCAGCATGTATCAAGGTGCTAACATGGAATGTGCGGGGATTGGGCACTTACCTTCACTTACCTTCACAGAAACAGAATTAAATCCTACTGTCCAGTCCTATCAACTACCTTGCATCCAGAAGAGGAACCACTGGTGGGGGCGCTGATAAGGAACAAACAGTTCACCTTCATGGTGGACTCAGGGGCAGAAAAGTCATGTATAAACTAAGGTGATTTTCCGTTGTCTGGCAAAAATCTCGAAACGCAAAGATTCTCTGGGGCTGTAGTAATGGTTCCTTTTACCGAAGATTTGGATGTCAAAATAGGAGGTAAAACAGTACGGGCACCCCTACTTTATTACGAATGTTTCCCAGTCAATTTGCTGGGTCGGGACTTACTCAGCAAGCTCAATATGACAATATCATTCACTGAAAGACGGATTGTTTGTTCTACCCCTGGCATGTGCTCCCTCAGAGCAATACTATTGATAAACACAATGGTAAATGAGTTGAGAGTGAGAGGGATTCCAGTGGACCTTGACATGTTCATCTCTAGGATCAGGGTATTGGCTAGAGCAGTACCCGAGCTCACGACAAAGGAATGGAGAGTGACTTCTGATTTTGTGTTCCGCCTTGAAGCTGCCCCTGAGATGGTTGCTGGCACAATTCTGTCCTTAGATCTTGAAGGGGTGCAGGTGTCTGCTAAGAGGATTGTAGCAATAGGAATGGACACTCGTGGATGTGAATGGTGCACAGTGTTGTGCATTGACCTAAATATACCATTATGTGAGTTGAGTGATGAGGAGTTGTTCACAGATGACAGCAATGATGGGGAAATTATTTTGGAAATAAGTATCCCTTGCAAAGTGATGGTACAGTACAGAAAAGTACCCAGCCCCATCATGGCAGTCTTCAGTGCACAACCTTCCTTTTATGATGCAGATATGCAACAAGTGCCTCTTCATTTGTGGACCACCAACCCTCAGGATGTAGGGCTATTAAGAGAAGTGACTTTGAAAATTACATTAAAAACAAAAATATTGCTCAGAATAAAGCAGTACCCCCTGTCCAGAGAAGCTGAGGAAGGAATTCAGGAGACACTGTGTGCCCTCTTAGAACAACGGATAATAGTCCCCCCCAATTCCCCATGCATCACAGCCATATATCTGATTAAGAAAGCGACTGGGGGGGGGTGGCTTTCCCTTTTGTTCCAAATCCTGCTTCAATTTTGTGCAGCATCCCAAAACATGCCACCCACTTTACTTTAGTGGATCTGAAAAATGTGTGTTCTTCTCTGTGCACCTTGATCCCAGCTCCCAGTACCTCACAGCATTTACACTGGGAGCGAGGAGGTACGAACACCGTCGTTTGCCCCAAGGGTACTGTGAAAGCCCCAGCATATTCAATAGGATGCTACATGAAGATCTTGGCAACCTTCATGTTCCCAGCAGCATAATTCAGTACGTAGATGATATCCTAGTTTGCAGTGACAGTGAAAAAAGTTGTAGGAAAGACTCCATCGCCCTTCTCCAACTGCTCGCACACACAGAGCTGTCACAAGATGTGGTGAGGCCCGGGGCAAAACATTTGGTGAGGCCCTCTTATGATTTTTTTGCACTGGGCCAGCTGCAGCACCACCGCAAATAGGAGACTCGAGAAATCTCCCCTTGAGCTTGTGTGGAGGAACCCGAATATGGTTTATTTCTACAAATGCAATAATCAACTACAGCAACGTTAGATTTCTCTACTGAAGAAAGGTTTATGTCAGACTAGCTTTTGTATCATAGGCATAAAAATATATATATAGGATGGCATGACGGCATGTGGTGCATGATGCCAGCATTAACAAGCACCCTGTCCCTTTGTGCACATTAAAACACACATCACACACAGTGGCAGTCAGATAAGATGGTGTACAGTGGAGGCTAGTGAATTTCTGAACTGAAGAGGCTTAAATGTTTAAGCCAATTATGCAGGATCGACAGAGCACAGGGAGGGAGCGCAAACCAAACAAGTGTTGCTTGAGGGGGTTTCTCACTCCCAAGAAAACGTTTGAAACATTGGGTTAAAATTATGCATTTTACAGCCCTTTCTTTGCAAAATTGGGTAGAAATCCATACAGTTTGTAATTGGTTGTGTATGGTAGCACATGGAAAAACCCAATAGTTGCAAGTCATCAACCGTGCACAGGAACATTTTCCAATGCATTTCATGCCGCCTTTGCACACAACATATATTAGTACAGAAATATAGTCTTGCTTGTTGTTCCCTTGTATGTCCATGCAGGCTGTTTAAGCCAAATATGCAGGATCGACAGAGCACAGGGAGGGAGCGCAAACCAAACAAGGGTTGCTTGAGGGGGTTTCTCACTCCCAAGAAAATGTTTGAAAAATTGGGTAGAAATCCATACAGTTTGTAATTGGTTTTGTATGGTAGCACATGGAAAAACCCAATAGTTGCAAGTCATCAACCGTGCACAGGAACATTTTCCAATGCATTTCATGCTGCCTTTGCACACAACATATATTAGTACAGAAATATATTCATGCTTGTTGTTCCCATGTATTTCCATGCAGGCTGCACCAATATATGGCATTGTTACCATCTACAGACTCCCAGCCTGTAAAAATGCCATGCCGCAGAAAGTATGTCGAGGCTGACTGTGCACCATAAGTGTTATTACTGCCTAGACAGGCCTAAATTCAAGGTGGGCCAGTTTAGCCAAATAGTATGTTTGCTTTAACCTTGATGTATAGTCCTGTGTATCAAGAGTAAAGAAAAACAAGCATTGGCAATGCTAACAGTTTGGACTGTCGTGTAGGCACGGGAAAGGCACTGCTGTATTGGTATTTACTAACCATTGATGTAAGCAGGTGCAAAATGGTTTGAATACCTGAGCATCTAACAGCAGTGCCTTGCAAATGCCTAATACTCATACACAAGACAAAACCGTTGGCTTTGTCAGTGTTTGTTTTTAAAAGGACTTCAGTAAAAGACACGCAGGGTGCTTTTAAATAGAGTGACTGAAGGCAGACCTGGTCAAAACATTTGCATTACACTGGTACTTTGCTTACAGCTCCAACTAAGTCATTAACTCTCAGAAGACTCCTTTGAGAAAACACTCACAGACAATGTGAGGGCAGAGTTTGATGGCAAGGCTTGATTAAAGCTAGCTCAAAGAGTTCCAATAAGGAAGTATTTTGGGTGGGAAAGGCAGGAACTGGGTGTAAATTGATATAGGGATTACCATGGCCATGAAAATTAATTGGATGGGCAAATAACTAAACAAAATCTACAAGCTTTTTGTCCCTCCTCATCTGCCATTTCTCCCTATCTGTTCTCAATGCTGTCATCGGGACTGGAATTTGGCAAAATATTACTCACAGGATCTCAGATCCAGCTCCACAATCCTGGGAAATCTATGTGCACTATACATTTATTTTAGAATGCTGTGGTGTGTTCATGCTTTAAACTATGTTGGGCAGGGCTTTGAACTGTGGTCGCTAGGTTCGAAAGTGAGGCACTTCCCTCCAAGACCACTAGAAGGTCTGAGCAGAAGCCCTTGTGAAATCCCTTGTCAATGTTGCACTGTACTGGAAATATTGACATGCATTTTTTAGGTTTAAAAGAGGCGCAGATTTTGAACTTTGCTGATGATAAATCCTCTGAGGGGAAGACGTAAATGTTATTATATAGCATACGTAATTTATAACACGCCGGAATACAAGTGTTTCTAGGCATGACAATACAAGGGAAGACCAAGGGAGGACAATACAAATGATCTTACTAGGCCTTGTGACATTCAGATCGTGCAAGTGCGACAGGGCTACAGTGCAGGGGGTATCAAGACGGAGAAGTGCCAGGGAGCGGGAGGGGAATGGGGAGTGGAGTTGAAGATGACACCAAGGTTTTTTGCCTCACAGGAAGGCAAAGGAAGAGGACCCAAGGAGGGCGGCAAGGATGAGAGGGGGAAAGCCGGCGCAGGGGTCCCAATGAGAAGGATCTCAGTCTTACAGACATTATGTTCATGGGGGTGATTACAATACCTGCCTTAAACCCTTCTAATCCTACTGTCGCTGTCCTTTCACTGCGGTAGGATGAATGCTACAGTAAAAAAAGTCTATTTCCACCACTATTTGTTCGCTAAAGCAATAGTTTTGGCTTATTGGTGGCACACCTAATAACCCAAACAAAAGGAATCCATGCAGTGGAGCAACACATTTGAGCAGATCGGGCTCTAGCACCCTCCTGAAATGTTGGGCTTTGGTGGCTTGACCTGGCTGCATGGGCGGTGGCAGCCCTTGGCTGGGGAGGGCTGAAGCCCTCCCACTTTGAGGCATATGGCCTCTTTCGATGTGTCACCAGCACGTAGCACTCATTAAGGAGCGGCATCAGCATCAAACCTGCAGAGCACATAAGCCTATTCACGCAATGTCAACAAACTCACTTTGATAAAGCCAAAGTCTTAACTTCTGTTCTCAGCTTTTACATGGCCCACCTCTCGTGAGACTAACATAGCATTATGAAAGTAAACAACCTCTGAATTGGGGTGAAAGGTGCGACAATGGCCAAAGGGAAGGTGCAATAGCTATTCAGCTTCCTAGCTGGACTCAGGGAATTGGGAAGGACGTGGGAGATGGGCTGGTGGAAGATATGTCAGGGCTGGTGGTGGCCCGTTTCATTTTGATGTTTGTGGGGCACCCCTTACATTACAGATTGGAAAAATAGGCCAAGGCACCTGTGGAGTGCTTAAATAAATAATAAAGTCAAAATAATGCAGCAAGGTGGTTAAAAGCTGCAGATTATCAGTAAGTTTCTGTTTCATAATACTGCCAACATGGGGGCAGCTGCTTGGGGGCCCATTTCAACTGTAAAAGCTGAAAGGCCCAGATGCCCTCCCTCAGAAGGAAGACCGCCAGCGCAATGGGTTTATTGGCCCTACTTAATATCCGCTTTCAGAACTGTCATCCAGCCCCTCCCGGGAAGTCCAACGGAGCCGTGGCCAGACGCAACAGGACACAGGCGTTAATCGGTGTCTGGGCTTCGCTGTTAAGAAAGGCCCTGCAATTACTAACATAAAACATTTCGCTGTTAGCACCTGCATTCATATGCATAAATATTTAGGAAATTGAAATTGTGATGTGGGGTTAGCACTTGTATGCCAGAGCAGTGATTAGAAGGGAAATGGTGATATGAGCCATCTCATTCTCACGGGCAGTAGTCCTTGAGTGCAGGGTTTCAGAAATGAAGGAGATAGCTGTTTTAACATTGAAGCTTCACCAGAATAGTCTCATTTGAATGTGGAAAGATGTTAGATACCCCCCACAGAAAGTTTTCCCCTCTCCCAACATTTGAAGTGTTAGTCCCAACCCACCCCCCAAAGGTTTAGCCTAGGTGCACTTCTGATGCAGTGACCCCACCTCTTAATTATGTGGCCCGCAGGGCTGCTAAATTTAGGGGTGGGGGCTGGCACACACACTCACATACCACACTTTCATAGACGCGCTCATCCACCAGTCACACAACTCCTTACAGGCATGCATACATAAAAGCCAAACACAGAGTTGACGCCAACATAAACGCCAACATGCACGCATGCATTCATACACATATACATATCCATTACACATATATACAAATTTAATTAAAATAAAAAAACACTAAACTTACCTCCATGCACCTTTCAAAATCGGATGGCCCTCCCATCACTTCGACACATAGGGCCTCATTACGACCCTGGCGGTAAGCACCGAACATTACCGCCATGGCGTAATCAACGTTTACGCCATGGGTCGATGGCGTAAAGTGCGGCATATTCCGACCCATCGGGCACGTGCATTACGCCATGGCGTTAATGTAAAGTACGGCATGGCATAAATGGGGCAAAAACAGCCCTTACCGCCATCCCACGCCGCGCAAGGAGCACTACCGCCACACACACCATAGCGGCGACCGCAATAAGCGGTCACCGCAATTAGCGGTTACCGTAATTAGCGGTCACCGTAAATAGGCGGAACCGGAAATAGCGTCATCGCGGCGGAACGGGAAACTGCACGACGGCCATCTTGAAAAACACAATCCATTGCCATCCTCCACAACCATACCTGATCCAACCCTGACACCTATCCACACCCAACACCCACCCAATTAGCCAAGTAAAAATGCCCAAAGCCGTTAAAAAAGCATGTGACCGGCAGCGCCAAGACCGTTTCTCAAGGGAGGAACTAACCATGCTCGCAGAGACTCTGCAAGAAAATGCTGCAGCTGTATTTTCCGCGCAGATGACAAGGCCGGCAATAGCGAAAAAGAAGTCCATATGGGCCCTAGTGGCACAGCGTGTGAGTGCAGTGGGGGCCGTACCCCGCACTGCCCAGCAGTGCAGAAAGCGCTGGGACGACTTGAGGCTCCGTGTCCGAAGCATCCTCTCAGCTAACCGGAACCTAGCCACGTCAACTGGGGGTGGATCCGATTCGCCCATAAAGCTGCAAGCATGGGAGGAAATATGTGCATCCACCATCGGGATGGAGAGCATCCATGGTGTCGGAGGGATGGAGAGAGGAGCGCCGACCTCAGGAGATGCAGGTAGGTGGCCAGAGCAAGCCATGCTAAACTCAACAAAGTCCCATCATGTGAATTACCATGTAGCCCCATAGTGCATATGCAACACATCGGCAGGTGTATGTCCACAGACACATCCAGACTCCACCCTGTACACATGCAGCATGCACACCCTAACTGCTGGCACACACATACCACCATGCTACCTCCACACAAAAGGCACAAAACCTGTATGCCCCTGCCTGAAATGTGCTGCATGTACCCACTGTATAGATGTCATCCCTCACAATGCACGGCAAATGTCCGCGGACCCATCAATAACACTATCCCTCCTTTGCTCCACCACAGGATCTGACACAGACCTCCAGGAAGAGGACAACACTGCATCCAGATCCACCAAGAGGGCCAGGCCACAGGCATCCACCTCAGCCGCCCTGAAGGAAACACACCAGCAGCCACAAACCCTGCCTGGGGAAGAGGACAGGCAAGTGCCAGCCCCCACAACAGCAAACACAGACCCAGCAGCAGCACCGCACATGTCACTAGTCGTGCCCACTGAAGGGACAGGCTCTGCTGCAAGCAGCACCCTCGGTGAAATCGCTGCCATAGCGGCAACCTCCGACAGTGAGGCAGGCAGCATCGAGGTCATCGATGAGGGAAGGCCCACTGCCCAGCCACATTACCCCTGCACATCCCTAAGCCCCCTGCAGGCGGATGCCACACAGGGGCAGTCGGAGGCCGAGGATTGGCCAGCCACCCCAACCCCCCAGCCTGAGGTGAGCAGCCCAATGGATATGCAAATGCCACTGGGCATGGGCCAGCGGAACCAGCAGACACTTGAGGATATAGTTACCCGCCAGCAGCAGCTATCCACCCTCCTCAACGAACATGTTGCACAGTGTGGGGTGCCAAGGGATGGCATGGAGAGTTTGGCAGACCGAGTCACAGCTGCCATAGAGTCCTCCACAAAGGACATATGCACGGAACTCGCGGCTGTGCGCAATGTACTCACAGAACTTGTCCAGACCATCAGGGACATGCGTCCAGATGTGCAGGCCGGACCGTCCTCATCAGCCAGCTCGGCACAGAGCAGCCCCATCCGCAGATCAGGGCGCAATCTACGCAGCACGGGCAGGGGTGCCCCGGGGGCCAGGGGAGGGGATCCACATTAGTGGCTTGACAGTCGAGCAGGACTACTGCACACCCTGCTGCACAGACACTACCGCACCTTCGTAGGGATTCCAGGGTGGAGGAGGGAGGGGGTGGGTTGGGGTGTTCAGGGGGGAGGGGGGAGGGGGTGTGTTGGGGTGTTCAGGGTGGAGGGGGGAGGGGGTGTGTTGGGGTGTTCAGGGGGGAGGGGGGAGGGGGTGTGTTGGGGTGTTCAGGGGGGAGGGGGGAGGGGGTGTGTTGGGGTGTTCAGGGGGGAGGGGGGAGGGGGGGTGTTGGGGTGTTCAGGGGGGAGGGGGGAGGGGGTGTGTCATGACGTTTCATAGTTTGAATACACTTTTTTCTTTCCCAAAATGAAATGTGTGGACATTTTCATTGCATATGTGTGCTTTATTGGTGTACAGTCCACAGTGTGCATGTCCCAGAGACACACAGTGCCCCAAGTGCAGTCTCCATGTGATTCACACCAGCCGTGTGTGCTAGAAGCAGAGGTCGATGATACTTTGGCGCATTGCACACCCCTCCTGTGCGTTGCCTCCTCCATGGGGTGCTGCCCCATCGGCACCCTCCTCATCCTCATCGTCAGGTGGTTGCAGTCCTGCGTCAGGGGGCAGGGGCACATTCCGTCTGACGCACATATTGTGTAGCATGACACATGCCATGACGATCTTTGCCACCTTCTCATGGTGGTACAGGAGTGCCCCACCAGACCTGCTGAGGCTTCGGAACCGTGCCTTCAATAGGCCGAATGTCTGCTCTATGACCACACGAGTACGTGTATGTGCACGGTTGAAGTCCTTCTCGTGCTGGTTCTGCGGGTTCCGGACTGGTGTAAGGAGCCACCTCTTCAGGGGATAGCCTGCATCACCTGTATGTAGACGAGAATGTATGTGTCAGTCATGTCGTCTGATCAAGAACATGATGTGCCACAATGGCTTGCATCCAACTGTTACTTCGGCTCACTTCTACATGCACTAATTGATTCACACAATGCAACCAGTATATGCTCATGGCTCCCATGGCCTGTTTTGCATGCCATCACCCAATGTATGCAGAGGGGTTGAGTGCATTGTGAGTGGCCATCCTCTGTCTCCGTTCTCTGTGTTGCTCACAGCCAGGTGGAGTATGCATCATCCCCCCCCCCCCTTCAGCCAGGTGGAGTATGCATCATTCCCCCCCCCCTTCACCCCTTCAGCCAGGTGGAGTATGCATCATTCCCCCCCCCCCTTCAGCCAGGTGGAGTATGCATCGGTACGTCATTCACCTGCCCACTTCCATGACATTGGACTCACCGAGTAGCCAGGATCTTGGGCCTGCATGTCGCTCCATGTAGCGTGGTATTGTGGAGTTCCTCAGGACCATAGAATCATGGATTGATCCGGGGAATCGGGCACAACAATGTGTGATGATCTTGTTGGAGTCACAGACCATTTGCACGTTGATTGAGTGGAACTGTTTCCGGTTGCGGTACGGTACCTCCATGGCACGTGGAACCACCAATTCCACATGGGTGCAGTCGATGGCACCAATGCAACCAGGTATGCCGGCTAGTGCATGGAAACCCACTTTGGTGTTTGCAATGTCCTGGGCAGTCCGTGGTAATGAGATGTGGTCGTCTGTGTGCTTGAGGAGGGCATCGAGCACTTGGATGAGTGTTCGTGAGAATAATGGTTGTGAAATGCCATGCAAGTGCCCCACTGTGTGCTGGTAGGTGCCTGTGGCCAGGAAGTGGAGTACAGACACTACCTTCAGTAGGGGGGGGATGGCGGTTGGAGTTTCTATCATGCTGACAATGTCGTTGTGTATCATGTCTACGATGGCGGTGATGGTGTCCCGGTCCATACGGTACAGGGTGTGGATCTGCTCAGCAGTGAGGTTGAATGGATTGGCTCTGATGCGTGGGATTGGGGGCTGCCTGCGTGGTGGCACTGGCTGTGCTGGTGGGGCTTGCTGGGCCTGCCTTGCCCTCCTTCTCCTCCTGCGTCTCCTCTGTGCAGCCTGTTGTTGTTGTTGTTGTTGTTGTTGTAGTAGCACTTGCATTGCTATCAGGTCCTCCAGCCCCAACATTGCTAGTCGTATTGGTATCATTGTGGAGTGTGACTGGGTGTGGGAAGGGGTGGGGTGTGCTCTTTTTGTACTTCCTGAGTCTGTATTGCCTTCACCTGTGCTGTTTCTGTGCACCTGTGGCAGCTGCATTCACTTTACATGGCCCTTTACGGTTGGTTCGCGATGGCGTAATTAGCACCATGGCGGTAAGGTTCTTAACGGGCTGGGTGATGGCGTTAGGTGCATGTCCGCTTGGGTCGGCATTTGCGTACCTTTCCGCCATGGCGCTAAGTACGGTGTGGCCGGTCGCGTGCGCGCACCCTTAGCGCAGTTAGCGGTGGCGTTAACTACGATGCCGCTAATGGCATTGTAGTTAACGGTCACGGGTCATGATCGGACCTGGCGGAAAATGATGGCGGTAACCATTTACCGCCATCGTTTTTCACTTAGCGCCAGGGTCGTAATGAGGCCCATAGAGATGCTGCTGACTGATAGGAGAGAATTTCTCTCCTATCAGTCAGCGTGTTCGCGCTGAACAACGTAAACACACTGACTGACGGGAGAGGAGCCCTCTCTTGTCATTCAGCATGTCCACGTTGTCAGCATAATAACGGGAGTCAGCAGAGCTCACTTCTGAGCCCTGCTGTTTCCCATTATTTTGCTGTTTGTTGCGGAGCCAAACAGTTTTGCAACAAACAGCTAAATCATTGCTGGTGCAGAGAGCAGACAGCACAGTTCCCCGCGTGAATAACAAATACAGAGGACTGTGCTGGCTTCTTTCTACTCAGGAGAGGGGGCCGCGAGGCCCCTGGCAAGCGCGAGGCCCGGGGCAGTTTGCCCCTCCTGCCCCCCCTCCCCTTGTGAAGGCCCTGCGCACACGAAGGGTAAAAGGTAGATAAGAAACTACAATACTGTCTGACCGAGGTCCTGTACTTGGGCCAGCTGATCTCAAAAGATGGCAAGAGAATTATACCTGGCATGGTGGCAACAGTGCGTGCCTCGGCCAGACCCCACACAGTAAAAGACATGCAAAGATACCTTGGAATACGTAACAACTACAGGGCCTGGATATTAGATGATGATGCATACACAAGGCCCTTGTTGGCAGGTCTTAAAGAAGCATAAAAGTAAAAACAATCATAATGTGGACAACTGAAATGCAGACAGCATTTGACAATTTAAAAGAATTGATTTCCACGGCCCCAGTTCTAGCAACACCTAATTATGAGTGCCGAATTCTAAATCTTTTTGCACTCTAATGTCACCCTGGTGACAGCAGTTTTGACACAAAAGACATCCATTGGTCACAAACCACTGGCCTAATACAGTGGCGCACTCGATTTGGTTATGCAGGGTCACTGTGCTTGCGCACAGGCTCTCGCAGCTGCCGCCTTTTCCATTGAAAAGAGTTCCACAATTGTGATGGGGTACTCTATTACCCTTTACGTAGAGCACTCCCTGTTTGCCATACTAGGAAGTTCCAAATCCACCCTCACAACACAGAGTGCATCAGCATATGAGAATATACTGTTGAGCCCCAATATCCAAGTCATCAGATGCAAGTCAGTAAACCCAGCCACATTCCTCACAGAGCCCTGCACTGTCCAAGATATGCAACAGCATGATTGTGCTACAGATGAGGGAGAAAGGGACAACATTCCTAAAGCAAGTGAAAATGCATTGGAAGAAAGAGAAGTGTTCTTTGCTGATGGGTCAGCATTTATTTGCCAAGAAACAGGTGAAAAACACGTAGGAGCCGCAGTAGTAAGATTGGAGGAAGGGGAATATGAAATGCTGATTAAAAAACGTTTGCCCGCTCATTTTTCTGCCCAAGCCTCAGAGCTGGTGGCATTGATTGAAGCTCTCCATGCAGCAAAAGGATGTTCATTAACAATATATTCTGATTCAGCATATGTAACCACTACGGTACATGCTGGACTGTCCAGATGGAGGAGGAGGGGATTTAGGAGAGCCGACAGGTCCCCAGTACAACATGAAGATTTAGTAAATAAATGTATTGAAGCATTAGCGCAACCCTCAGTGGTAGCTATTGTGAAGTGCCAAGCACACAACCATGATTTGGACATGATCTCTTTGGGAAACGCGGTCGCAGACACAGCCGCAAAAGAGGCAGCATACCTCCCCATCCCCACGAGTGCAGAATACATACTAATAAGTAAAGCAGAAGAACAAAAACCTGATGGTTATAATGCACTACCCATTGCCCAAATAACTGAGTTACAAAAGAGACCCCCACAAACTGAGCAGGATCTATGGACCAAGAGGGGATGCACACAGTCCCCTACAGACTTACTGTGGTGGCAGGACACGACGGGAAAAGTTGTCATGTCTGTAGAATTCTTGCAGGTTGCATTCGAACAATTGCACTTTCCCGCCATAGCACAAAACAACACGTTGCCGTTGATCTTCAGGAGGATTGTTTTATCCCAAACCTTCAGGAGCATCTCAATAAAATGGTGATCGAATGTACCACGTGTCAAGTGTTGAATTCTGTAATGACCCTACGAACACTACTGGAAACATTACACCGCCCCGTGGACCCCTTCCGAGAGCTGCGCATTGATTACGTGGACATGGGAGAGAGGTGCAACGGAGCAAGATATCTAATTGTGGTGGTGTGTCCATTTTCCCGATGGGTGGAAGTTGGGCCCTGCACCCACACTGAAGCAAAGTGTACAGCAACATGTTTGGTCAGAGAAGTTTTTCCCAATGGGGTATATGTGATGTCATAAGATCAGATAATGGTACACATTTTGTGAATGATCTGTTCAAATAACATCCCTGCTAAGAATAAAACATAAAATGTGCTCGATTTATCACCCACAAGCAAATAGGATTGTGAAAAAAATCAACGGCCTCCTGAAGAGTAGATTGTCAAACTATTTTTTATTTATTTATTTTTTATTGTTTCTTATAGTACAAAATGTACTTTTAACACAAAACCATCATACAACACAAAACTTCATCAGAAATTTGACATTGTATAAAAATAACATCATGTCATAACAAAATTAATAAAAATCTATCAACTTTAAAAACATACACTAAAAATCCACTGCACATGCCTTTAAGAACTCTAAAATCTGAATGCACAAACTTAATTCATTACAATTTAAAATCCTTCGCCATAGATCTTCCTCTGTGGGAATAAAATTCAAGGATAAGATTTGGGTACGCAAAGTCTACAAGCTCGGGCACTGCACACACAAATGCTTCTAAGTCTCAATATGTGTGTGACAATGGTGACACAGTCTCTGGTCCCGTGGAGTATTCTTTCGCCAACCAATTTCTTGTGTTTGCACCAGATTTAACCTTATTCGTAAATGCCTTGAGGGGTGTTCTTTCAAAACGGAGCAGGCGTTTTAAATGTTTTACATGTCCAATCAAAGTGATCACCAAAACATTGGTATTGCAGTAGAGATTCTCTTAAATTAGCCCACACGTGTCTAAAGAGTCTTAACTTAGCCCCTTTTGGTGTAGATCCCAATACTTCTAGGGGTATGTCTGTTTCTTCTAATATTTTTTCACAACCATAAACCCAGTCTACCAAGACCTTACATCCACCTTTGATCCAAACAGAATTCAGACACTCATAGATTGACGCAGCCAGTGGATACAATATACTTATGAACAGCTGGAGCTTCCCCCAATCAATCAAACTTTGAATGGGGAGCTAGCCTAATTAATAAAGTATCCCCACTGGTGGAACTGACTGCGGTAACCGAAGAAGGTCTCGCCAGACTAAACCTTCTAATTTAGACCAGTCTGTTTGTCTGCCCCTAGTTTTAGCTCCGTATATCAGTTTCGGTACTATTTGCTGCTTATATAATTGTAACACAGAGGATCGAAAATCTCCCAAACTTGGTGGCAAAAAGGTGTAGCTTTACAAGCGCTCCCAAGGAAGCTGGCCTTGAGGTCTGCCACAAGCTCGGGCCCGTCCAAGTTGTCGTAAACAGGCAAGCCTAAATACACAAACTTAGTGGCCACTTCAAGTTTACCAGATTTTAGTTTCCAGAGAGTTCTACAACCTTTTACCACCAAAACCTTTGATTTTGATGTATTTAATGACAGATCCAGGGTTTGCAGACACTCTTCTATTGCAACCAGGGCTCTTTGAAGGCATACAGCTGTCAGATCACATAATACAATATCATCCGGGTACAGTAAATATTGTATCACCAAAACTCCCAGTCTTGGGGGATTTGTATTGACTTTTTCCAGATGACCTGCAATACTCAATAAATAGAAAACAAAAGAGAAAGTGGGCCAACACACACCCATGTCGTAGACCCCTGTTAGAATCCATGTTAACAACCCTCCAAAGGAGTCCTATCCTGACCCTAATTCTTGTACCTGTGTGCAATGCCTCAAGTATACCCACCAACGGGGGCGGATAACCCCGTTCGTGTAACTTTTTCCAAAGCAAGACCCTATTTACGTGATCAAAGGCCTTGCTAATGTCCAAAAAGGCTAAGAAAACAGATCTAGCTTGGGTTTTGCTTGATGAGCCAGTAAGTCCAACACAAAACTGTTTAAGGCAGTGCCCATGCCCTGTCGAAACAAACCCCGACTAATAGATGTCCAGGGACCTAGATTCACAGACCCATTTTGTAGCTCTTTAAGTATCATTTTTGCAATAATTTGGTTTGAGTGGTCTAAAAGTGATATAGGCCTATAAAATAGGGGTGACGACTTATCCCCATCCTTGAAAATCAAAATTATGGTAGCCACAGACCAAGTATCGGGGAACACTTTGTTAACAAGTATTGAATTCACTGAAGAAAAATTGGGTGTACTGTATGCCCCTAGCACTTTTTCAGCTGCGCACTCAGCCAAGTAAGGACCACCACCTGTCCCCTCACAAAATTGTGACTTGCCGACGCATGCAAACGCCACTGTTGCCAGTGAGAAGAGTTTCTGATGTACACAGAACAGCCACTGTGTTAGGAGAAGAATTTAAAGAGTACCTCGAACAGCTCACACGAACAGTGAGATGCATTGCCAAACAGATCACACCACCTTTCACTGCAGACAATGTAACTGATACATCAACTGCAGCACAAAATAGCCTGATACACCCTCTAATGCCAGAAGAGTTAGTATATGTAGAGTTTTGTCCGCAAATGGAACTCTCCTAGATTCCATGGACCATATGAGGTGATCTATTGTACACCCCTCGCTGTAAAAGTGAAAGGGCTAAGGTACTGGAGCCACCTTGCTGATGTACGAAATGCACACAATAGTGTAGCACCTGACACACTAGATACCAATCAAACAAATGCTGCAGTACCGTAAGAGGGTACTGGATATGGATTAAGACAGCACGAAATGTAAATAATGAAAATATTTTCTGTAATTAAAATAGTTCTGAAAATAACTGGAAGATTTATCAATGCCTCTCTCTCTCTCTCTCTCTCTCTCTCTCTCTCTCTCTCTCTCTCTCTCTCTCTCTCTCTATCCTTCTTCCAATTCCTACCTTTCTCACTATCAATCTTGTTTGACCTCTTTTCATCATTTTCCCATTCTATAACATCACCCCATTTTATCATTTTCCATGGGTGCAACGATGATGGAGCTCACACCATTAAACAGCTAAAATAATAAGTCAGATAGCAGTAGGAATAGAATAAGTGCCACAAGGGCATACATTTACGAATGTGGATTGAACTTTGTTGCAATATTATTCTCCATAACAATAATTGTTTTAGGAATTTATTGGGGAGCATCTTTTATCTGGGGGACCCATATAAAAGAAGGGGGCTGGGGGTAAAACTGACCTGGGATAATAACACGTCCCCTAACCTCACTATTTTGTACAAAAATATAACGGGACTAACCCCAAGGCCCAGAGTATTTGTAAGGTATGAAAATGAAAACTTACAAGATGTAAATGTTACATTGCCACCTGCCACCATGTTTACAGCTTTGCAAGATACCTCACAACCTAATATGATGTCTACCTCAAAGTCAATTGCAATGCATTTCTTGATACCCATTACAGTCTCTGAAGTAACACTAAGCTCCCCCAGCCCCATTGGTGTATATGTAAGATAACGCAGATGTTAATGTAAATGTGAATACTGGTATTTTTCTAATGTATCGTCAGCAGCCCATAAATGTTCAGAAATCACTGTGTATCACTGATAGACTGTGTAGCAGACTGGTAGGGAAAAGATAATCCCTCTTACAATATAGTAGAAGAGGGAGGCAAACACAACAATTTAAGTGTGATGCATACTGTGGTCTGGGGCTTGATAAAGTAGAAGACCTCCGTCATCCTGTCCAATCTAACAAGTGGTACTCAGGCATGAGTACCTCTGGAAAACAAGCTACTAATGGTAGTCTCTATGTGTGTTCGCGGATATTGCACGCATCTGGGATGCCCAAGGCTCTGGTACCTCAGGAGGCCCCTCTGGTAGAAGCTCAATGCCTCATCCATCTCATACTATGCAGGATAAAGAGCACCTTCCAGGCACACACAGTAAGAAAGAAACGTCTTCCGCCAGACAAGAGAATTTGCAAAAAGGGATCACAAAGTGCAAAATGTTTCAAAGAGCCATTCCTAGCCATAGAAGGAACAACATTTGCGGAAAACAAATGGCAAGAGTCAACATTCATGTGCAAAGCTGAACGAATGTGTGGTCTGTCAGTTGAAAGACTATAATGAATGGAACAAACATGTTGTTATGTATTCAAGAGACAAATAGGCAGAAACCACTAACTTTGTCAGATGGGCAGTCCTTGAAGACAGGAAAAGCCCCCCTGGGAACCTTTTTACCCTCTGCCTGACTGGACACAGGTACGGAGAAAGACAAACCCCCCAGGGAAACCCTCTCGGGTAGAAAACCCTGTTCTGGATAGAGAGCGCTAGTCTGCGATGGATTCCAAACTCTGGTTCCCAGGTCTAGTTTATTCAGGCTGGACAACTTCTAATGATGAAATCTTCACAAAGTCTGCATTAGTGAAAATCACACAGTTCAGTTTCTGAAGGGTTGATAGAGAGAATATTTAAGAGATAGAAAGGCAGGGTAAGGACATGCACCTGTATGAGTAGCGAGGAATCTTCCTGTGGAGTGGAAGAAAGTCCTGATGCGACTGAAAGGGAGAGGGCAGACGGAGAAATTAATACAAGGAATTCTGATACTTAATTATTGAGGAGAAATGATAATTGCCACCGACTGAGAGCAGCGTGCAACTAGGACAGAACATCTGTGAAGAAGGGATAATGTAGGACTTGCTAGGTAAGTCCGGAGCAGTCGTGACTGCGGTTTCACACAAGCTGAAAAGGTAAGCAGAAGAGTAAATATCCATTCTACTTAGTGCGGCTTCAGAGAAGGAAATGAGCAGAGTCCTATGTTGTCTCATAGAGACGAGAAACGCTGAAAGAAGTTCCCGAGAGTGGCGGGGAAGGTTTTGCGTACACATCGGGCTGCAGCATATGATGCCACGAAGGAGCAGGCGTGACCGCTAAGAATCGTGATCTGTAATGACATTGAGTGCTAGAAGGAAAATACAATAGAGGCAAAGAAGGTAGCTTCCTAGTAAGCGTACTTACGAAGCATCTGAAACAGGAGTACCGACGCACTGGAGAGCAGGCACGGCTATCTTAAATCCTGTTACATGATCAGGAGAGTGAGGAGCCATGGGATAGGCTGGATCAGGCAGTACAGCATTACAGGAGCTGAAAACACAGGCGATCATCTTAGGTCGGGTAAATGCAACCGTATACCTGTGCCTACCGTGGTCCCACCATGACCATCGCCCATAATGGGATACAACAGTATGCCCCCCTCACAGAGGCGCCAACCCGGTTTACCGGGATGGAGCCAGAAGAATCGGGCGATCAAGCGCAGAGCATGAACCCAGGAAGCAGGCTCCCAAGATCTGTCAGCAGTAGAACAGCCCTTCCAATCAACCAGAAACTGCAAGCGACCCCTGAAATATCTGGAATCACAGATGCCGGAGACTTCATATTCAGTACCAGTAGGGTTAGACACCTGAGGGGGAAGCACAGTAGGAATCCTACAGTATCTGTCAGAAACATCCAGTTTAGTGTGAGAAAGGTGGAACACAGGATGAATTCTGGACCAGGAAGGGGGAAGGTTAAGACGAACAGCCGCCTAACCCACCAATTGTTCAATGCGAAAAGGACCAAAGAAATTGGGGGATAGTTTGGAAGGAACCAGATAATGTGGTAAGTATCTCAAGGCCAACCACACTGAATCACAGATAGCCAGCGTAGGGCTAGGTAACCTCCTTTTATCAGCATAGAGCTTGGCACGATCTTGAGCATCTTGCAGGGCCCGTCGGGCAACTCAGTGACTTTGCTGTATATCAGTGACCAGTGCGTCAATGCCAGGGTACCGAGTAGCCAAGGGGATGGTAGACGGAAGAAAGGAGGGATGAAACCCGTAGGTATAGTAAAACGGACTTGCTTTCAGAGCGCTGTGTGTGGCATTGTTATAAGCAAATTCTGGGAGAGGCAATAAGTCCACTGAGTCATCTTGCGCAGCCGACACAAAACAACGTAAATATCCTTCCAAGATCTGATTCATTCTTTCAGTCTGTCCGTTGGTTTGGCGGTGAAACCCTGAACTCAATGCGTGTTGAATGTGAAGGAGTGCACAAAGTTTTTGCCAGAATGTTGAGGTATATTGTGAACCACGGTCAGAAACAATGGTTTCAGGCAATCCATGACGAGAGAATATCTCAGAGATGAAGATACGAGACATTTGGTCTGCTGTTGGAACACCTGGCAGTGAAGAAAAATGTGCCATCTTAGTGAAGTAATAAATGGTTACCGTATGGTTGTCAGATGAAGGGAGATCAACAATGAAATCGGTAGATATAATCTGCCAAGGCCTGACAGGAATAGGCATTCGTGGGGGCAAACCAAGCGGGTATGACCGTGGGGACTTCGACTGAAGGCATGTGGGACAAGCCGACACATGGTCCTTTGCGTCCACTTTTATAGATGGCCACCAGAAGTATCTCTGAATTAACTCTGAAGTAGCAGTTTTCCCACGGTGTCCTGCTGCACGGGAGTCATGACACATGTGCATGACTTCTTGTTGTAATTCTTCAGAGGGAATTAAGACCTGTTGACCAAGGAAGAAGTATCCTCTCTCTTGAGTGAGTTTGTGTCTTTGTGATAGTTCTAGGCAAAGATCTCGATGTATGGAGGTAGAGTTCTGGATTTTTTGCAAGAAGTCTAGTACAACCTGTACAAAAATAACTCGGGGAAACATCTTTTCTGAGTGAAATCTAGAGGTATGAAGATCCTTGCGGGAAATAGCATCAGCGCAGAGATTTTGTCGCCCGGGTAGAAAAGTGAAAAGGATCTTGTATGGAGAAAAAAATGTGCCCAGCATGCTTGTTGACTATTGGTCATTTGCGCATACTGTAATACTTTTAGATTCTGGTGATCGGTCCTGACTTCTATGGGATGAGAGGAACCTAAAAGAAGATGTCTCCACTCTTCAAAGGAACGTTTGATTGCCAAAAGTTATTTTTCTAGCACCGAGTAATTGACTTCAGAGGCATTGAAGGTCTTGGATAGATATGCAACTGGCATTTCATTGCCCTCAGTCACCGCTTGAAGAAAAACTGCCCCAAGGGCATAGTGGGAGGCGTCCGTTTACAAAATGAATTTCTTTCGTTGGTCAGGAGTCACCACAATTGGAGCAGCGGTGAACCACTTCTTAAGATTGTCAAATGATTGGTGGATTTGAAGGCCACAACTGAAGGGAAACCATTTCTTTAGAAGACGAGTGAATGGTAGTATGATCTCCAAAAAACAGGGTATAGGTTTTCTATAAAAATTTGCAAATCCAAGGAATCTTTGAATTTCTTTGATGTTGGTAGGAGGAGGCCATTCAATTACCACTGCAACCTTTTGAGGGTCCATTGACACTCCTTGTGCTGACAAAACAAATCCTAAATAGGTGACATGGGAATGATGAAACTCACATTTTTCGATTTTACAATAGAGTTGGTTAGATTGAAGCCGATTTGGTACAGTTTGTACGTGGTATATGTGTTCTTTCATGTTCGTGGAAAAAATCAGTATATCATCCAAATGCACTACCACAAAGTGTAGTAATACATCTATGAATAGGTGGTCCATAAATTGTTGAAAGATTACTGGTGCGTTGGAGAGGCCGAAAGGCATTACGTGATATTCAAAATGTCCGACGGGTGTTCGAAATGCTGTCTTCCATTCGTCTCTGGGGGCGATGCAGATGAGATGATACGCCCCTCGGACATCCAGTTTAGTGTAAACTGTGGCCCCAGCAACTGCTTCAAAAATGTCTGGTATCAAAGGCATGGGATACTTGTCTGCCACCGTGATCTTATTTAAGCCTTGATAATCGATACAAGGTCTTAGTTCTTCTGTATTCTTTTTTGGGACAAAAACAGAGAGACTCTGGTGGGTGAAGTGGACTCCGAGATTAATCCATTCTGCAAGTTTGTCTGTAGATATTCCTTAAGGACAACATTCTCCTTTTGTGACAACATGTACATACGTCCAAAGGGGATAGGTTGATCCGGTATTAGATCTATGTGGCAATCATCCTGTCAATGAGGAGGGTGAGTAGAGAATTGTGGTAGAGAAAAGACTTGAGCGTAGCGAATATATTCCTCAGGAATGCCACTAAACTGGTTCAGAACCTTTACTGTTCTGGTCGAAGGTACATGGGGGTGGTGTGTATGCCAACCGAATTATTGGAAAGACAGTGAGTGCAAAGTGTTCTGATCCCAAAAAGAAAGTGCCTGCCGTCCAGTTAAAATACAGATTATGCAGGCAAAGCCAGGGTAGCACTAGGATAATAGGGAAATGGGCTGCCTTAATCAGATCAAAACATAGTTCTTCTTTGTGAGAAGAGATTAAGCAAGTAATGGGTAATGTTTGTTCACGGATTGGCCCAGACACCAAAGGGCTGCCGTCCACCCCTTGTATGGGAACAGAGACTTTTTTGGGGATCCGGCCGATACCTTGGCCTTCAGCCAACTTATCATCGACAAAATTGCCCGCCGCCCCACAGTCTACCAGGGCAGGTACATTCTGTACTTCATGGCCTTCAAAGATTATTTGCAAGAGGATAATCACCATTGGATTATCAGTGACACCAGCGTTCTGTGAAAGTACTGGTAAACTGGGGGATCCTTCCTTAAACACCCGAGCCGTGGTTCACCTTATGACTGGGTTTGGGAGTTCCCGACCTCCTAGTTTCATGATGTCTTGGAGGGACTAGAGGACAATCTTTTACAAGGTGCGTGGAGGAACCTCAGTATATACAGAGACCATGGGTGCGTCTGCGATCTCTTTCCTATGGAGATAAAGGACCTCTGGCTGTACCCAGTTGCATTGGTTCCTCGGTTGGTATGTTTTTAGGGGTGCTACTGGCACCATCCATTTGGGGTCTTAGAGAACGCCCTTTCATGTGTTCATTTAGTCGTTCTTGTAATCGATAGTCTATTTGCATAGTAAATATCCGCTAGATTGGCGGGTCTAGGTACTCTTGATACCTCATCTTAGGTCTTCTGTTAAGGCCCTTCTAAACAAAGTTAACAAGGCATCCTCTGGCCATGCAGTTTTTGATGATAACTGTTTGAAACGGGTGACGTAGGTCATTAGATCTTGTGTGCCTTGTCTAAGATCCAAGAGTCTTTCTTGTGAAGAAATGAAGATCTTTTGTCGGTTAAACATCGATTTGAGACTGTTAGTGAAAGCGGTATAGGAATCCAAAATTGGGTTGCCTGTGATTACCAATGGGGTTGCCCAAGCAAGAGCGGCTCCGGTCACATGGGAAACAAGAAATCCTACTTTGTTCTTATCCGTAGGAAAATATTTTGCCTTGAACGTGAATTGGACTGTGCAACTGTCAAGAATTTCCCTGAGTTTGTGAGGACTGCCGTCAAACTTGCCTGTGGGCAAAGAAGACAGGGGTAGCTCAGGATTCATTCCAGCTACTTGTTGTCTATGATGGGCATTTTCCTGTTTGAGATTCTGAACCTCATGGGACAAGGACTGCATAGCCGCCATAAGCTGCTGCATCTGTTGGTCCATGGTTTCTGTTCTTGGGTGTCGCTAACTGTTATGTATTCAAGAGACAAATAGGCAGAAACCACTAACCATGTCAGATGGGCAGTCCTTGAAGACAGGAAAAGCCCCCCTGGGAACCTTGTCACCCCCGCCTGACTGGACACAGGTACGGAGAAAGACAAACCCTCCAGGGAAACCTTCTGGGGTAGAAAACCCTGTTCTGGATAGAGAGTGCTGGTCTGCAATGGATTCCAAACTCTGGTTCCCAGGCCTAGTTTATTTGGGCTGGACAACTTCTAATGATGAAGGCTTCACAAAGTCTGCATTAGTGAAAATGACACATGTCAGTTTCTGAAGGGTTGATAGAGAGAATATGTAAGAAACAAAAAGGCAGGGTAAGGACATGCACCTGTATGAGTAGTGAGGAATCTTCCTGTGGAGTGGAAGAAAGTCCTGATGCGACTGAAAGGGAGAGGGCAGAAGGAGAAATGAATACAAGGAATTCTGATAATTAATCAGGAGAAATGATATTTGCCACCTACTGAGAGCAGAGTGCAACTAGGACAGAAGATCTGCAAAGAAGGTATAATGTAGGACTTGCTAGGCACACAAGCTGAAAAGGTAAGCAGATGAGTAAATAAATATCTGTTCTACTTATTAATGCTTCAGAGAAGGAAATGAGCAGAGAGTTCTACCTTGTCTCATAGAGATGAGAAATGCTGAAAGAAGTTCCCGAGAGTGGCAGTGAAGGTTTGCCATACACATCGGGCTGCAGCATATGATGCCGCGAAGGAGCGGTCGTGACCGCTAAGAATCGTGAACTGTAATGACAGCGAGTGTTAGAAGAAAAATACAATAGAAGCAAAGAAGGTAGCTTCCTAGTGAGCGTACTTACGAAGTGTCTGAAACAGGAGTAGCGACGCACTGGATAGCAGGACCGGCTATCTTAAATCCTGTCACATGATCGGGAGAGTGAGGAGCCGCGGGAAAGGCTGTATCAAGCAGCACAGCATTACAGGAGTGGAAAAAACAGGCGGCCTATTTTAGGTCGGGTAAATGCAACCGTATACCTGTGCCTACTGCGGCGCCACCATGACCATCGCCCATAATGGGATGCAACACGTGCACAAATTTGGACTGAACATATCACTAAGCTCGAAGAGAATTATGGACTGTACTTTCATGGGGAAGGAAAGGTACCAATGGGTTCCAACACACGCTGCAACAGAATCTTTGTCATCCTGGACCTGCAAAAGGGTACTGCCGCCCTAATGGACTACTACCGGGTGTATGGCAAACAGGCATACTTGCACCTCCGACCTTCATGGAGGGGGCACTGTGCTTTGGCAATGCTGTATTCTGCACTGCTATTGATACCAGAGGAACATGTAAAGGGGAAGTGGTGCCCACAGGACTACAATCTGCACCTCGGCCAACAGAAGTATCACCCCCAATCATTGGATACTGTCTGAAGAAGAGCAAGAAGACAGGCTGTCTCGAAGAAAGTATGCCTCAAACTACATATCTCAAGATTCCTCTGACCTCCTCGCCCAGATCCATGATGAATACAAACTCTTCAACTCAGCAGAGACATTCTTTGCATTGCTCATACCCACCATCCAAACACGAGCAAATGCCAAGTGGCTCCAAATCGTATGTTGGGAGCTGATCCAGTTGGCAAATGACACTGAAGAGGGATTTAATATCATCAAAGTGGAGCTAAGGGCACTGCGGCTCATGACGATGCAAAACCGCTACGTTTTGGACCTCCTTACTGCAAAGGAGGACAGTGTTTGCAAAAAGATAGGAAGTTCATGTCGCACATTCGTACCTTCTTCAGACGCTGAAAACGGGACATTGTCACACGTGATTGCAGCAGTGCATGAACTTGGAGCGAAAATGAGAAAAGAAGGAGGGGTGCAAGAAAGCGACTGGTTCAGTGTGGCATTCAGCTGGGTGCCTTTGTGGCTTGGGATTGTGATGAAGATGCTCATCCCCATTGTCGTGTTCTTCTTGCTGATCTTCCGTGTGGGCCAGCTAGGGCTCTGATGTTGTGCAAAAGCTGTCCCCAGCAGTGTGATGATGATGGTAACAATTGGTAACAGAAACACTAATAACAAAGTGCCTCACAAGACACAATAAGCAGAGGTGCAAACTGGGGAGAGTGACAAGCCCAAATATAGCATGGCGGCCATACACAATACTGAAGATGCCTGGGGGCTGCAGCGCTATATAAAGAAAGAAAGAAAGAAAGAAAGAAAGAAAGAAAGAAAGAAAGAAAGAAAGAAAGAAAGAAAGAAAGAAAGAAAGAAAGAAAGAAAGAAAGAAAGAAAGAAAGAAAATGGAGAGGAGGTACATTACTTGTATCACACCATCATTAAACAACCCGACGATCTTGAAAATTACAAAGAAGAGTGGGTAGATTTGGCGGGTTATGAGGGATGTATATGTATGACTTGTACTTCTCTGGTATCCACACGGGACAGTTCTTACTCCACAATGCAGTGATTAGGAAACTGGTGACCCGCTGGCCACCAACGGATCCGTTAAATACTGGTCACGAACACATTGAGGACCTGCTCGGGGCGGCCGAGGGTGGCCATGAGACCTCAAGAATATATGACACACTGCTAGACAGCGTCACCCAACGAAACCTCCAGTGTAAGGCGGCGTGGGAACAGGAACTAGGATCACAATTCGAAGACAATGAATGGGGGGCCATAATGGGATACCACAGGAAAGTATCCAGGAACGCCAGGTTCCAACTCATCCAATTCTACATTACGAATAGAGCGTATCTCACACCAGACGTCATCTCCAGATTTAGTGGAGCTGTGACCACTGGGTGCCCCAAATGCAACGAAGCCCACGCGGCGATGACACATATGTTTTGGGGATGCCCCGCCATTCAGTCTTTCTGGGCCCAGGTCAAAGCCAAGGTGGCCGAGGCGAACATCACCCTAGAAGTTCATACGCCAAAAGCATGCATCCTCGGCATATACCCCAGAAGCAAGAAGAACAGACCACTCAATAAACTAAAAGACCTAATGTATATACTGGCGAAGAGACGCATTGCAATGAATTGGAAGCGCCCGCGGGCCCCCTGCTTGTTGACTTGGTGGCAAGACCTCCGCAAATGGACGAACGCAGAGACAGCGGTCTGGGAGATGGCGCAGTGCCAACAAAGGCAGGACACCTCAGACGACCTACTACAATGGGTGGAGCTAACGGTTACGCTGTTCAGCCCCAACATGGGAAGCTCCTCTGGCGATGACACAGATGACCCACAACAATCACGTGGATGAACTGGTGGTGTAACACGTTTGGGCCCGGACAAGTTGGGATAGGGAGGGGGGAGGGTGGGATGGGTGTGATTGCACTTTGTTTTTTGTGTATGTTCACGTTGATGACACAATGAAAATAATAAAACAGATTAAAAAAAAAAAAAAAAAAAAAAAAAAAAAAAAAAATGTATGACTTGTACTCCTGAAGAATACGCAAGGCGAGGAGAGAGTTTGAGAAGTGTGTTTAGAGCATGGATGCCCATCAAAGGTAGCCCTGCATGGGACGAGGCAGTAAGAAAGGCTGAGGAGCGCCAGCGTACTGGGGGAGGGTATTCATTACTTTAGGAGTAACGAAAGGGGGGAATGTTGGGAAGGAGATGATCCTTATTTATTTATTTATTTATTTATTTATATGTTTATATTGCGCTGCAGCCCGCAGGCATCAGAGCGCATTACATTAAGACAGACTAAAATATAGAAAACAGGACACGGCGGGGGCCACATAAAACAGGACAAAGAGAAGATGTAGGGCTACCTGAAGAAACTAAGGTAAGCTCCTATTTGAAGAGAAGTGTCTTTAATTGTTTTCTGAAGAGTAGGTGGTTGGTTTCCAATCTCAGTGTGGGGGGGACTTTGTTCCATTTAAGGACTGCTTTGGTCGTAAATGCCTAGTGTTTTCACTTTATCTGCTATTGGGATTTGAGTCTCTTTGATCTTAAATGCTGTGTATTGTGGACTTCGTTTTTTTCTGCCATGAGATGATCCAAATATCATGAACTCTGTTTTGGTGGCATTTAAGCACATCCAATTGTCCTTCATCCAACTTTCGATGATGTTATAAATTCTCGAGAGTTTTTCGCTGTCCTGTTCGTAGTTACCACTAAGTTCAAACACCAGTTGGGTGTCGTCAGCGAAGTTGGTGAAAAATATACCGAGTTGGGTTAGCAGTGAGCATAGGGAACGCATGTATAAATTGAATAGTAAGGGGGAGAAGCTTGCGCCTTGAGGGACTCCACAGTCAACTGGTTTTGGTTTAGAGGAATGTTTCCCCCAGACAATCTTAGACTGCCTGTCCTGTAAAAAAGATGGCACCCAGTCTATGGCCTCTTTAGAGCAGTTTCCTGATTGAGGTAGGGCCTCTCGTAGCCTCTGATGATCCAGCAGATCAAAGGCTGCCAAGAGGTCCAATAAGATCAGCAACCCAGTTTTGCCTTGGTCGAGGATGCTAAGCATTTCTCTTTGCAGATCCAATAGTGCGGATTCCGTGCTGTGGGCTATCCTAAAGCCCGAGATTGTTGAGGATGTAGTAGATTGTTGACATCCACAAAATCCTGAAGTTGTTTGGTGGCGATCCTGTCCAGTATTTTTAATAGGAAGTTGCAGTTGGTAATGGACCTTAGGTTTGCGGGGTCTTGTTGATTGAGTTCAGGTTTTTTAGGCAGTGGTGTAACCGTAACAGTTTTGATGATGGCAGGGACATTGCCATCTCTAAACGAAGCATTTGCCATTCTTGTAAGGAAGGGCGCAAAGATTGCAGCGTTGTCAAGAATTAGTTTTGGTGGCAGCACATTTTCAGTGCATGAGGTACTTTTAACACTTGAAAGGGTTTTATTCATGTCTTCCAATGATATGGGTTTAAAATGGAATTTAGGACTTTGTGAGTCGGTCTTGTTTTCTCCTGTATTGTCTGGGATGGGAATGTTAGTTGCATTACAGTTGGAGATTGTCTCTCGTGCCTTGATAATTTTATTGTGAAAGGCAGTTTGGACTGCTTCACAGTCCTTTTCAGTGGGCTGAAATGGGGGGGATAGTGCTATAGGTTTTTCAATGTTTTTGAGTATTTGGAAAAGTTTCCCAGTCGAGTTAGATGCAGTAGCGATCTGTTCGTTATAATGATTTTTCTTTAGGTCAGTTATTTTAGTCCTGTATGTAGTGTCAGCAATTTGCCAGTTCTTTTTGTTGCTGACTGTGGGGTCTTTTAGCCATGTCCTTTCTAGTTTCCGTTTATCCTTTTTGAGTTTCAAAGCTTCTGAATTGAACCATTTTTGGTGGTTTATATTGGGTCGAACTTGCTTGTTTTTTAGTGGGGCATGTTGGTTTAGTAGATCATTCATGTGTTTATTGTATATGGATATAATATCTTCACAGGTATCCTCATCCTTAGTCTTGCGCATGATTTGCGTAATACCTTCTGGGAGGATGGATGTCGTGATTTATTTTAGGTTTCTAAGACCATTTTCGGGGAATTGTTTGGTTTGGCTGCTTGCCCCCCCCTTGCATCACTCCAGGTACATAACATATATGATAACCAAGGGGGAGACACAGCCAACCCCCGGCAGCATTCTGTTGCACCACATCCAAAAGAAAATAACACAACACATACATTATAGCCCGCAGCTCTGCAATAAGAAGCCATTTTGAACTAGGCCCAGCGCTCATCTTTTTACTGGGCCTGAAAATCCATCTCTCTGTAGAAATGCAGCTCTCCCATCCCCAGCACCTCGCACAGCCAGCCCACACCATCGCCTCCCCGTGCCAGCACCGCGCAAGCCCTGTTCTCAAGGAAGCCTAGCCTTGCCTTGTTAGTATCATTTCCGAAATAATTTGCTCTATGGAGAGCGTGAGACAGTGACAAGTCAGAAGCCGAAGTGCCCATTCATCTCCCCTAAACTGCCCGTGCACTCTCACCCCCCCCACCCGGTCAGGCATGAGCCCACCAGCTCCGACCTCCCAGTTGCTTTCATGCTGATACCCATGTGACCCTCCCGTGCCCCAACCACTCCAGAACCCCCACCACAGCCCTAATCCTTTGTAGCAGTATACTCTCCCAAAAGCAACACACATCCACCTATATCAATATGACCCAAGAAGGACAGATGGTGGATCAAACCTTTGGGCTGGGCACCTGGGTGCAGGGATTGCAGTATCAATGTCATGATCTCTGCTTCCAAAAGGTCAGGGTTTTCCCAACTCCCTTGGAAGCAGATCCATAACCCAGGTTCCGAGTGCCAACCAGTCCCAATTGGGACCTTTTGGACCCAGTCCTGGCGCCAGTGGCACCAGGCTCATAAATATGCCCAGTCCCAGCGCTGGAAGCGCCGGGCTCATAATGCTTGGGTGGACTTACCTGCAGCAGACCATGCTGCTTACTTGCCTGCCAGTTGAGCCTCTGATCCTCTTCTGTTTGGAACTACTTTTCCTGTTGGGTGGGGCAGGAGCCACTCCCTAGATTCAGAACACTGGAACTCTTCTGGAAAGCAGGAACTCTTTTCTTACCTAGGCGTGGCTGTGGAAGGAGAGACCTAAGCACTACAGGAGGCTATTTAAACCACACCCGATGGATGAATCTTGCTTTGCGTTATTCTGCATACTCTGCAGCAGAACGCTCATCGTGTCTTCTGCATCTGATCCTGGGCCTATGGAAAAAGGCTTACCATCCTGAATCCAGTCTTCAGCAATGTTAGGCGATCCTCTGCACACCAGGCCACGACACATCAGAACACTGCCCACATTCCCCCAACATCTCCTCCCAAGCTTCGAGGCTCAAGTGATTCGGTGAACCCACAGAACCGAAAGCTCCGTACCAGTGTACGGGCTCGATTGCAACCCTTTCTGCATTGGCAACTGCCTTGGAGAACGTATAGCAGTAAGGGCGGCCTTACGTCTTCCCGCCAGTCACGTGATACACTACGGCGTTCCCCATGTGATCTTGGTGGACGTCACATGATCCAGAGAAGTCACATGACCCAGGGACGATCAGTATAAAGGTCTGAGAGACAGAACGCTCATTGCTTCTCAGCTGGCTTCGGACACTGTTTGGCGTTACAACTTGCTCCTTGTTACCTTGATCACGGAACTCTATCTCGGACTCCCTCGGACACCCCTTGGTACTTTTGCTTGGAACTGTTTACCTGTTGCCGGATTTTTGGACTGCACCTCGACTTGTCTTTGGATCATCCCTTGGTACCTTGCTGATCTTCTACGCCTTTTTCCCCACTGGGGATTCAAGTCAAGCCCTAACTCCCACAGGTGGCTACTCTTCATCCACGCTGAACCTGCGGTTCTACCA